>NW_021939396.1:36352693-36369102 GCF_001715985.3 Manacus vitellinus
CTGTGAATAACAGGCTTAAAGCCGGGAAGAATAGCGTGGGCGAGGCGGGATAAAACACCAGCCCGCTGAAAGGCCGGGCAGTGCTAACGAGGGCCCGCCGACCCACCGACGGCGCTGCGCTCCCCGCCGGCCGGGCGCAGACAAAGACCCCGGCGCTGCGGGCAGGTCTGCCCCGACACGGGCTTCTTTCTGGCCTCTGTGAGACCTTTCCCTCTCCGAGCCATGAGTATTTCGTGACCTATATATACCCCCGAGCCGTGCGCCTTGGCGCACAGTCACTCTCGGTAACGGAGAGGCGACCGAAGCAATTCGGACACAGTTTCAAATCAATTCACTTGCTAGGCCGGTTATAAACAGACACATGAAAGAGCCAACAATTTGGGAGAACAAAGCCAGTGTGCAGCTCCACTGGGAATTTTAAGTTCTAAATTCAGCAGCAGAATTGCTCTTTTTAAATGCACAGCTACAGTTTCCTTGAAGGAAAGCGAAAAAAAAAAAAAAAGCTGAAGTAGAAATAAACTATAGAAGAACAGCACCATTCCTCTGAGTGAGGCGACACCCTGCTTCCCAGTGCATCACTCATCCAGGAGCTTCACCTGGCCAGTGGGAACATCAGCTCCCTGGAACTGTCAGCAACTGTTGTTCCTCTCCATCTTCCCACAGAGCCAGTATGTTTTGTTCCTGACAATGAAATGTACCTGCTTTTGACTCAACCTTTCCATTTTCCAGCAGACCCTACTCAGGCCATTCAGGAACAGTGTTAGCCAGGAACAGAATTACCATTCCACATGGAAATACAGGCAGGTACTTAGAGACTGTTCTTAGAGACTTTGCCATTAGGTCTCCCTATCAATGGTCAACTCTGGATGCACATCTGATAGTACTTTCCAAATCTGGCAACAAGGAAGGTGAACTGTAATATACATGTTTAGACAACTATCTCTCGAATTTGTTTTTACACATGCATGAATGCAAAATTTAGCCAAGTCCCCCTACAGACAAGATAGAGTCCAGTCCCAAAACAAGAACTATAAATCTGGGAGAAGTACTATTTGCCACACACAAACCAGTGAAGTATTTCAAAACTGTCAGTTAAACTGGCTCCTCAATTCAAGTGATATAAATACAGATATTTCAGATTAGACTTTTTTTTACAATCTAGCTGTCCAATACCACTTTCTGGTTTTATCCTCTTACCCCCAAGGACTACACAGCATACTGACCAAATGGGATCAATAAGAGAAAACCTGCGGAAGGTCAGACGAGCAAACAACATGAAGAAAAACAGGCTGAAGAGTAAAACAGTAAGTAGGACAACTGAAAACAAAGCTTGAATTACAATTTGAAAATGGTATCCAAACTCTGACAAAGTGTTTTGTGTTAATTAGTCCAGCAGCCAACCACAGAGCCAGATGAAACTCCGGGAACTTACAGGGCCAAATCACCTGACTCAAAAATAACCCCAAAATCATGGCATACTTTGCAGGATTAAGAGGGGAAGTAATTAGCCCATATGTTTACACTGTGTAACTACTTCATCTGATCTGGGTAACTGATAGATCTGTTTATTAGTATAATTTATGACAACAATCATGATTGGGATGATTTTTTTTCTACAGTTCTATGATCTAAAATAAGTCAGATGGATTACTGATTCTTATTTTACCATTTGGGAACACTGTCCTGTGACAGATTCATGACTGGAACCTGGCTTTAAACAAACATTAAACATCCACTGTGGAGCATAAAAATAACTAAAAAAATAATCCCACCCTCTCAAAGTGTCAGCAATGTGAGAATTAACTGCACTGTCTCACCCAAGGAAAACAGTTATTTTTTAAAGCTCCTAGTGTAATCGAAACTTTTCTTTAAATCAATTTTTATATATCACCAAACTAGGAAAAACAGTAGGAAAACAAGGTTTTTGTCCAGCCTGAAAAGTCAGCCAAATAACTAAAAACCTTTGGTAACAGTGAAGCCTACAAAGCCTGCTGGCAGCACAGGCAAAGGTAAATATCAGGCAGCTGGGCTGGTTCAAAAGGGAGATGAGGACAGGTGTGAACAGGAACAGCCTCAGTGGACATATGCGTGGAAATCTCGCATGATTTCCTGTTCTCTCCCACAGGCAGCCCCTTCCTGCCTTGCTCAGGATGATCTGACCTTGGGAGTGGAAACTACTACCACTGCCTCGGGACCTCTCTTCCTGTCCTCCAGCTCCCCAGGGTGTTGTGTCCTGCTGTCTGCATCGCTCCCCCACACAGCAGCCTCTTCCCACTTCCGCGGCCAGGAGCCGTCCCCTTTCCGATACAATAAACAGCCAATCTGTGCGCCAAAAAGCCCTTCTCCACCTCCCTCTAAAAGCTGTAATTATGCTCATGTTTAGCACTCCCCTTGTAAGCAGCAACCCACTCACCCTACACTGCATCCCAGGCTGCTGCTCTGTGTGGGAAGAATAAAGAGTTTTCTCTGCCACACGGAGGGGAGGAGGGAGCAGATACGAGCAGCCCTGAAAAGAACAGCACTCTGCTTTGAGAAGATGGGACGAGGGAAGAACTACTGCAAAGAGCTGCCATTTGGCCCTTGCAAATAGTTACTGCTTCTCCCACCATAACCGGTGGCCACTCTCTAGGGTTTCATAGGAAGCAGCAGGAGAGATATCAGCTGTGCTGCAGCGTGATCTTCTCAAACAGGTGGTCCTCATCTCCTCCAGGGACAGGCACAGGAGGAACAGACATCTGAGCCATGACTTTGCAGTTCAGTAGGATTACTTGCCTTTCCCTGTCCATCTCCTTTTGGAAAAATCTGCCTGCTTTGCACGTGCCTGGAGTTGGCTCCATAACGCTTACAGCCCACATAATACTCAGCACCCACACAATTTAATGAAAACCCTTCACCTGTGATCCTAGGTATACCTGTGATCCCAGGTATATTTTGCTTTAAAACTCGACTAGTTTGGTCCACAAGAGATTTGTTTTGCAAATGTTTTTTTTCTAGTCACCACTATATTTGTCTTTCTGTATTGTCAGGATTGGGCTAATATTCATTAGAAGTGTAATAGTACAATATTAGTGTGTGATCTTTCACTATGCAGTGTAACATACAAGCAGCCCATTTGGGTGTTTTCTTTCTTTTTAAGATGCCACAGGACACACAATTCAAACAAGCATGAAATTAATCAGCATCTGCCATTTTCGAATCTGACTCACGTGTAGGTGCATTTCAGTGAGGCAGGCTGTTCATTTTGTCACAACTTACACCAAAGATAAAAGAGATGTCAAGGATAAAGTTTCTGAGCTTTTGTTTTTGTTTGTTACGTAAAAGGATTATACTTTCAGTTGAAATTGGAAGCAAAATAACAGGGTTATGAGCTATATTAAATTACAAAACAGTTAAGATAACTAAATACCAGATATTTTATCTGTGTGTATACTCTAATACAGCCTGTGTCAAAATTAACTATCAACGACTCACTGTGCTCTACCAAAAAACTGTTGCTCTTCAATCAATACCTAACTTCATTTACCAGAATTTTACATGACTGCAAAACTTTTATTGAAACTGATCAGCTTATTCAGGAATGACAACTGTTAGTTATACACAGCACTTAGAAATCTAAAAATCACACTACTCCTTCCAGTGCTTAGAAGTAAAATACTGAGCAATACAAGCAGTAGTAGTAAAGACATGCTAGAGACTAACTTTATCAAAATATTTTACTTCTACATAATCATCCATAATCTATGTTAACTTTCATTAATTTCAGTCATCTCAACTACTGTACTACTTCCTTTCCATAGTTAGTGCTTCTGAAATACTGTGGCTCATATGATTAAACATTTGGACTGTTGATTTATTTAAAAACTCAATTCAATGATCTGTCACAGGTTCCCCAGTCTGTGATGTTGCCAAAGTAAGCAAATTTCTTTCACTGATTTAAAATTCTTTGGCAGCACAGCATCCCAACACAGTCTCCAAGTTCTTCAAAGAAGCTTGATACTGAAGCTGACAAGACCACAAAATGAGAACAATCTTGTTTTCAAGAGAGCACTTGGTAACAAGAGACACAAGCCTGCTATGGCAAAGGTAAAACTTTCTCCACATCCCTGAGCAAGCATAAGGAACATCGAATGCTCTTAATGCTGCTCCAAACATGTTTCTCTCACAGGTAAAACAATACGGGCTTAGTACTTACTAGAATACTGAAAGTCACCTAGCTACCCAGGGATGAGAGTCGTTGCATGGGAAAGAAGATAAAGACTCTCCTACAAATACCTCTAAGAAAGCAGTGATTTGTTCCTTCAAAGGAAACACTGCTCCTTTAATTGCATGGCATGTCCCATGGCTCCTTTAATCTGCATGGCGTGTCTCAAGATTTAAAGACACACCTAGAGATATTAGGATTGAGTGGATGGGACAGACCAGTTCAGAGGTCTGATGTCCAGCACAACCACAGGAACCCATTAATGGTTTTTGAGGCAGACTCCTAACCACGGTCTATTAAACAAAGCTTCATTGTAGTCAAGTCTTTGTAAAACTGCACTAATTGAGAAATCCTTCAGTAAAAGATTTTTTACTTTTTTGTTGCAAAAATTGCTGGGAGATGCTCAATACCATGAGTTATGTAGTCTAGTCAGCTTTTAAACCTGTGAGTCTACAGAACTGGAGCATCTCTCTTAGAAGGAAAGGCTGAGGGAGCTGGGCCTGTTTAGCCTGGAGAGGAGACAACTGAGAAGAGATCTTATCAATGCATACATAGCTTGCTGCTCAGTGTTGCACGTTTCAGAGTCACAGAATATTCTGAGTTGGAAGGGATCTACAAGGGTCATCAAGTCCAACTCCTAAGTGAACGGCCCATGCAGGGGACTGAACCCATGACCTCTGCATTATTAGCACCAAGTTTTAACCAACTGAGCTAATCTCAGGGCACCCACGGACAGGACAAGGGGCAGTGGGTACAAACTGAAACACAAGAAGTTCTATCTGAGTATGAAGAAAAACTTCTCTGAGGGTGACAGAGCACTGCAACAGGCTGCCCAGAGAGGCTGTGGAGTCTCCTTCCCTGAAGATATTAAAAACTCGCCTGGATGTGATCCTGTGCAACCTGCTGTAGGTGAACTCCTTTAGAAAGGGGGTTGGACTACATGATCTCCAGGGGCCCCTTTCAACCCCAGCCATTCTGTGAGACTGTGAAAACGTTATTTTAGCTGATACAGTATTTTGGTGTGAAAAATACATACTGTGTGATATATAACTTTTTTTCTAGGCTGTGAATTGCTGCTACGTATGTAAACCCCATCCTTAGGACAGTTTGGTACACAGCCAAAGTAACTTCTGCAATAAGGATAGGCTGATCAACTCTAATTTACAGATCAGTTAATATAACCTGTTCATGACAGTACTTGATTTTACAAAACAGTGTTTATAAGTTCTTCTGGAAATATTGTCTCTGCTAACACTGAAACTTCTCTGTCTTGCTAAAGGAGCAAGTAACATCTTAGTGTCCATGCCTTGTTTAGCCACGTAGCTGGGTCAAACTTACCCGATAAATAGTCAATCTTGTAGAATACATGCAAGGCTGATTCATTAACTGCAATTTTTAAACCCTAATACAAATAGGTTTTGCAAACTGATTTGGATTAACCAAGTCTGGCTGTGCTTCCATCTGGAAGTTATATTTTATAACGTTAGCCACATCTTGAAAAACATATTCAGATGTTTGGAACAAATTCAGAACAGTTGTAAGAAATTCTAGGTACAAATGAAAAAAAAATTGAGCTTTAATGTCTTTTTCCTCTGCATTTTCTTTCAAGTAGGCATTTATAAACACGGCATTTAGGGACTTGAGGGGCAAGGAAAGAATCTGTATTATTGTCTGTGATGTATTTACTCATGTATAACAGCAGTTTATTCTTTCTCATACTACTCTGTAGCATTTTAAGCCTATCCTGATAAAGGGACACGAGGCTCAATGAAAACAGTTAAGAAACAGGGTTCAAGCATCTGGTCCGTCCACAAAGATTTTCTGCTAGGAAAATTGTCTTTACATGAAACAGCAAAATGAATATAATCCCTACAGTGAGGACCCATCAATATCCATATAAAATGCCTTTTTAACAGCAGAGCACAACCCATGGGTTGTGTTAGCATAAAACGGTGTCTCTAAGGGTTGTACAGCTTATAACAACGTGAGCAACCTAATTTTTTTATTTAGGGAAAAAGATCATCAAACTTTTTTATTTTAAGCCTTCATCTCTGAATGTGGTCAAAGCTACAGCAATGTTGATAATGACAAGAGAAAGAGTCAGTTTTGAAATCCAACACATCCAGAAACTTTTCTGCCTTGAAAGGAAAAATTAACCTTCTGCCTTTCCAGCTTGCTTAAAATAACTGTGAAGCCATAAACAGGAAAGTCAAACAAGAGAAATGTGCCCAAGCTTCTCAAAAACATGATGTTGTAGATGGTAGAAGGCAAACGACAAAACAAGATTTCCTCTCCACCCACGCCATTTAGCACAGATGCTCTAGAAATCCCACAAACACACTGTTTTTCTCTGATCGCACATAGAAGTTTCCTGACTTACCTAGCCTTTTTGCTGGTCTTGGGTTTTGGCGTGGTATTTTTTGCTTTCTTTTCCTTTGGCTCTTTAGGGGTCTTAGGGACTTTGGGGGTCTTGGGTTCCTTCTTCTCCTTGGGTTCTTTAGGATCCTTCGGTTCTTTTTTTGCCTTGGGCTTTTTCTTTTTCTTCTTCTCTTCTTGGGAGCAATCCACTGAATTTCTGCTTAGATTCTGGCTGTCAAGTCCCCCAGGAAAGTCTTCCTTACCAAAACCTTTGCTGGGACCTTCTGCAGCAATGTGATTGTTTTTCTTTTTCTTTTTCTTTTGCTGTGGCTGCGGCTCAATCGACGGCAGATAATCATCACTTTTCACTAGCTGGGTATTCGGTCCACTAACCTGAGTCATATCCGGCACTGGTTTCTCTAAAAAGGGTTCCGATGGAGAATGCTGAGAGAGATAAACAGAAACAAAATTGGAGATTTGCAACTTTGATTTCTAAAACTTTGCTCTTTTGGAGCATGAGGTAACAGAGGTAGAAAATAATAAGCACAAGATGAGCCCGTTAACAAGATTCAGCATATCTGAAACATTGTGCAGGAAAACAGTAAAGAACAAAGCTTTTTGCAGTCAAAACAGCAGCAAAATGACCAGAAATTCTTGATATGTCAAGGGTAAAATTATTCTAAAGCTTATATATAAAGTGGAAATACAGAAAATACTTAGTCTTCAACATTTAGATGCAAAAGGAAAGCAAATGTTGTTTCAGATATTTCAAAACAGTTGTTAGTAAAATTAATATCATGTTACAAATTATCCAGTTGCATTGAAATTTTGTTTCTAGACATTCAAAGGAAAATAAAGTATATTCACAGGCTGTATTTATAAAAAATTAATCAAGGCAATTTACATTGGTTCAGCTGTGACAGGAGGTATTTTGATCAGCATGTGAAGGATTAAGCCACTTGAAAATGTAATATAATGTTACATTTTATGTCAAAAATCCACAGCTCCCAACTTGTACTCAAAAAAGATTTGTTCCTGCTCCAGACTGGGTAAAGAACTACCTTAAGTGTTTATGAACCTGCATAAACGTCCTATTTCAAAGTCTCTATAGTGTATCAGGTTTACACCAGACTTACATATTATGGGAAAACCTGTGTATCATTACACAAATGTCAAATGTCTGAACTAAAAACATATTTCTGCGGTGAAAAGGTGTCCAAGCTCTACCATGACTTTGCAGCATATCAAACATCTAACCTGCTTCTCCTGCCTGCCTGTGGTTGTAAATGCAGGACAACAGTGCTTTTCAAGAAGCAATAGCATGACACCATACTCATGCCTTTCTTGCACCTACTTACACGGTCAGACCATTTTCCCACCTTCTTTCCCTCTTTGTTTCTCTTCACTAAAAATTAAGCCAGGATGATTCTAGGTGGAAGAGTTCCCTACTAGCCGTGGTGTCACAGTCTTGCTTTTGAGATGTTTGATCCATTGAATTGGGGAGAAGAAAGGTGTATAGCACATCAGAATTTTACTTCTTGGAATAACAGTGCCTGTGTAACTGTAATGTTCTTTACATTTCCTTTTCTCCACTTTTTATTCAAACTGCACTTAGAAGTGGCGAGCGTGCAAACGAATGACTACAGACCCAATCCCTGAGCGTAAGGAGAACTGATGGGCATACACAGACATACAACTTCAGCCACCTGGTTCTAAATAGAAATGCAGTTAAGATTTAAGAAACCAAAGTCTCGATATCATTCATGAGAAAGCAAATGCATGTGTATCTTTCCAAATACATTAATATAATTTTCTGAATGTAAATAAACTGAACTAGTGCAGTCCTATCTACTTCTGGCATTTCTTTACAGTAGCATAAAACCAGTGTGCCCTGAATACACTCATATACTCCGAAGCTACCCAAGCAGCAGAAGGAGCAAGGCTGCCCAGAAGTGAAGACAAGAATTTTTTCTGCTGTCTGGGAGAGCTTTGAATGGTACGTGCCATACACTACAGTTCTTCATGGAAGAGACAGGACAGAGGGAAGGCCTGATTGACAGACTGAAGGTTTGGGTCTCCTTGGCTTAAGCAAGAACTTCCACGGTGACTTCTGCACGTTTCTGCCTTCCATCTGTGGAAGGCAGAAACCTGCCTGCAACCCCTGTTGCACCTTTTTGTGCAACAGGGTCTAAGCTGCAGTGGAAACTCAGCACTGCATTAGCACCAACATCAATCAGCCCCACCTCCAGCCCATCTCATGTTAGCCATCCTGAAGTATGAAGCAACATCTGTTCTAGAAATCTGTAGTCACCATCAACACTTACATCTCCATGCTGGAAAGTTCACAAAAACTGGGTATCTGTATAGAAAACACTGATCCCAGAAAGACAGTGGTGACAATGAGCTCTGCAGTCCAATTATGCATTACATAAAATAGAGATCTTTTGAAATGTTCTAATTGTTTCTGAATTTGGTTGACTGAATTGAATGTCTCCTCAGATTTCTTCTGATGCAGAAAAAAAACAGTCTTCTCTCTACCTCAGACTATTATGTACTTGTACTGTTAAACTTCTTTTTAGGTAGGAAAACACACCTGTAGTGTAGATCACCTGTAAGTACTTCTTATCCCTTGGTTTTCAGAGCAGTACTTTTAACATACATTTTTGTAAGGCAGTCAATATTATCTGCCATTTCATATCTCATGCCTCCCACATTTTGCAGAAACCTCAAGTGAGAGTTTCAGCAGTTTCTTCACCAAGCTGTCCACCTTAATACTCAATCCTCTTTTAAAATACTGTTCACTTGCTGTGTCTAACATATAAGAAATCTAAGGTCTTCTTTCCAATATTTGTAGATTTTGTATTGAACAAGTACCTTGTAGTTAGCACTACATTATTTGTTTACCATATTAAGAGAGAATTTTTTAACTATCTAGAAGCTTATGCATAAGGTACAACTTTCTAGAACGAATCAGAATTAATTGTTTATTTTTCTTCCTAAGCATATAAAACAGCCAAGCCAACAAATACTAAAACTCACAAGGAATCCAGTAATGCCATGTAAATTTAATTCTAGAAAATTTTCAATGTTGCACCTTCATTAGTGGTATGACTGTGTCACTGAAATCAATATTTGGTTTTATACATGCTTCAGTATTCAAAAAAAAATTAATCCTTGTCTCCTTTCTAAGACTTGTGGGTTGGTTTTGTTTCTTTGTTTTAGAAGTCTGAACGACAACTTTCAGCAGTCACAGACAAACCTGAAAGCAAAGCTTTCCAAATCTCCACAAGACACTTCCAATCCTTCAAGATTTGACATTTGTAGTTTTAATGTAAGGCCTGACCAGAAGGTAAAGCACAGAGAATGGCAGCAACTGCTGCCACACTGTAGTACCCAGTAACTCACTTATCCTGTGAAAACTCAGATTCTTACTCCTCAGAAACCTTATTCACAAGAATCATTCTCAGGCTCTAAAACAACTTAGACTATACATTGGATTTAAATGTTATGCTTGAAACAAACATTAAAAAAACCCCAAACTTACTGCACTTTATTTACAGTACCAAGTTATGTGCATTACCAAGCATACAAATACTATGATTTTGGTTTATAGCATTCACAATCTCAGAAACATTAAGCTACAAAAAGCCAACATTGCCCTAACTAGGCTTTGGTTGCATTTCCCATTACTTGAAAATACAGTACTTTTGCCACATGCCACTCCCCTTGCAATTTGGCACATTTCGTAAGTCACCTATATCTGATTTTCTAAATTGCAGCACTCCTTCAAAGAAATAGTTGTGAGTACCTTTATTTTTCTAGGAAATTCTGTGGCTAGACTTTTGCAATATGCTAAAACGGTTTATCCCTAACCAACAACCCCACATTGCTCCCTAGTGTGAAGCTGTGTAGGAGCAGCACATATCTAGTGAGGAGATGGGAAGCAGCTTGAAAGACGCATTTTCTTACCCCAAACCAGTTGTCTGCTCTTTCTTAAGTAGGGAGAGAAGGAAGAACAGCAAGCTTTCACTAGTAAATATTAGATTAAGCCTACCACGGGGAATTATTTCAAACAGTTCTACTTTAAATCTACAAAGGATTAGCTCTAGTTACAGGGTCACAGTTTTAAATGAAAGAACCCCATTTTCCATTTATAAAATTTTAGAAATACATATATTACAAGTTTTACCAAAAGATTGAAAAAAATTATCTGCATACTTCACAGAAATCACTTTTCCTGCTGCTTTTAGTAATAACAAAGCCATAATTTAGTATGTTGGTACAGAATTTAATCTCCCATAGGAAAGAAACCAGTGAAGATTAAACACAAATAGGTATTCATCCTATTTGATATTGCAGCAGAATTATTTTTGGTATTATTTGAAATAAGGTGACAAAGGTGCTCAAAAATATTGCTTTGTTTACTAGACCCACATCTCTTTAAATCTTTTAGAGAAAAGCTGTTTTTGTAAACATTTAACAAAGAACAGATGGCCTGTTTTAATCATGCGAAAAAACCTGGAGCTCACATTAATACTCCTACCAGCGACTACCAGGGCTAGTCACCTCCCTAACCAGCAGCATGGCACGGTCTTCAGTAATATCATTTAAATTTACAATGGACATTTTCTCATCAGTTCTCACTGCTTGACAGTTAATCAATGCTATTAACATGCAATATCACAATGCAGGACACTCCTACAGATCGCAGCATATTAGAGCAAAACAGAGATTCTTCAGGAACTCCGAAGAGTTAAAATCATTTGCGGCTCAACAGGCTACCCAACACGGTGATATGCTTTTGCACTGCCAGTAAGAGCCAACAACATCCAAGGAAATAAAAAATGAAAACACTATTGGGGAAACTGTTTCTAGACTGCAAAAATCTCACTTTTCTGGAATTCAAACTTATTTTTAAGCTTCCAACCATGTATCGCTAAGACTTGAAAAATTAAAATTGAAGCTGCCTGCATTTCATGCCTGCGTTTTGCAGCTGCTTACATGTTCAGAGCTAAGATCATTCTCTGCAGCCCAAAGCACAGAGAGCTGTCTCAAACCAGGTCGGTTACGTGAAGTAGCAAGATGGACAGGATGTAGGATTAATCCAGTGAGGGTGAGTGGTAGGGAGGGAGGTTAAGGAGGAGAGTCTTTCTGTTACTTGAACAAGGATTGAACCACAATCAACTGTACTTAAGCACTGAAAGCAGCTGAGTGTCACTTCCCCAGCAGAGCAGCAACTTGAGCCAATATTGAGCTTTAAGAAGTATGAAGGAAGGGCAGCAAAGTATGCGACATGACTCAGCTAACTTTTTGAAATTTAAACATCAGCACCAACCAAAAAAAAAAAAAAAGGTCCTTTTTACCAGGACTACTTTCATTTCACTCATGGGTACTATTTCCAGACTCCCTGGTCTTTTCCATATTTTAATAAAGACTTATGATAACCACACTTTATTTATATTTTCCAGTAAAACTCTGGTTTACTAAGTTGTCTTAACAGTAAAGCAAGTGCTCAATCAGTTCCCACTGACTCCAAAATACAAATCTCTCCAGTCTGATCTCCATACAGTGGATGATTTCACTTTAGGTAAATCATTAGAGAATATTCTCAATTGCAGCCCTGTTAAATTATCACCTTCGCTTTGGAAAAGTTAAAACAGCAACCTATGACCAAAGAAAATTCTTTTAAAACAGAAGACAGACTACAACAGCG
The DNA here is from genome assembly GCF_001715985.3 of Manacus vitellinus. Classification (NCBI taxonomy): domain Eukaryota; kingdom Metazoa; phylum Chordata; class Aves; order Passeriformes; family Pipridae; genus Manacus; species Manacus vitellinus. The sequence goes on from NW_021939396.1 coordinate 36,364,966, forward strand.
TTGCTTCTGGCAGCAGCCCTATCTAGTGCCACTATAATCATTCATTTTCAATTTATATCCTTCCTGATGGCACAGTCCAAAAGGTGTTAAAAGCCATCACATGGTGAAATCACTCCATGATTCTTTCTTTCAAAGGTTAGTGAAAGGATTCATCATCCCTCTGGACTATTTAGAATGAACTACTCATCTTGACTATCCTCCAGACTCATAATTTGGAAAGTTTCTACATCATGTCTCTATATGTTGCTTTACATATGTTGTTCTGCAATTCTCAACTTGTCTCACCAACACTTTCAGCATTAAGCCTCTCAGTGCTTCCTTGATCTGAAGCATGAGTTGTCTTCTATAGAGCTCTGTAAATACTTTTCACTGTCCATATGCAAAGCTCACATAGCAGTAAAAACTCCAGAGTAAACAGGGATCAACACCACCTCCAAAACTCCAACCAAATGCCAGTACCTACATTCGACAGCAGTACAACTATTTTTTCCTATAGTAGCTAAAGTCCAGAAACATCCTGTGTTCACAACTGGAATTCTTCTTTTTATCAATCAGTTTCTTCTCCTTCATTATGAATGACGATCCCTTCCCTTTCATGTGAAACTACTACCTTGAAGATGCTTATGAGACTCTTTTACTGTACTATATGAAAATACTTAGTACTAAACTCAAAATACTTTGGGGAATATGATGCTGTTAGGAAACAACTAGTATCTCAGTAATTCAGAAACCCCTCTAAGAAAATTGTAGTTCCAAAGTGACAACTGGCATTTATAAACCAACAAGTGCTGTCAGTGATCTGTGCAATAAAGGGAAAGCTATCACACCAGATGAGAATGAAAGAACTCTATTTTACAAATAGGCTTGACAGGAATCTAAATTTCTTGACATACCTCCACAAAACACACATGAAAGTGTATGGAAAACAGAAGTTCTATTAATACGTTCCTAAACTTGACAATTAAAAATCATTGTGCATGAGAAAAGTTAATGTTTTAGTAAAGTGCTGCTGCAAAACCATTTTATTTCTTAAGCAAGTCTTAGGAGAAAACAGAATATTCTAAGACTATCCTAAGTCATCCTGTGTTGTTACTGCTACTGGAAAGCTGTTAAAAAACAGGTACAATGACTAAGTTATAACTTGCTGATCCAAAGCTTTTTTAAAAACTCTGAATCAAAACAACTAGAATTTTGATGCCAGCAGTATCCTAACAGTGGAGTGGAAGCAATTAAAACTGATCTTAATGTCCTTTGTCACCACAGCAAAAGTACAATCTTTGCTTATTTGGTGGAGCTGAAAATATCACTCAATTACTGAATTTCCAATAGTAAAAACACACTATGCACACTACAGAGCTTCTTATTTGAGTCTCAGCACAGGTAGAGTATCAGAAGTATCTGTTTTCTGGTCATGTACTCTGTGGAGTAACACAGATTACAAAATATGAATGACACTAATGTGGCCATCCAAAAAGCAAACATTCCATTATATTTTACTGTAATCATATGCAGCAAGGGTGTTTCATGCTCACAGAAAGCGAGCAACATTATTAAGCCTATGGAATATCAGCCAGTGCAACAAGTGCTGATGGCTTGTTCACAGTTCAAAAAACAACTAACTTGTCCCATAAGAGAGTTCCTAGGTTGCTGTCCATCAATCAGAATCGACATCAGTGTTGATCAGGCAATCCCAGACAACTGCCAACAACAGACAAAACAAATTAGCATTCTACATAAGAGATTGCAGTAGCAACCACATGGATTGTATGTAACTGCTAATGTCATGGTCCAAAAGATAAACATTTTATTAATACTTTTTTTGCTACAGATTACTTTGCAATATATACTGACTTAGCAGTAAGAGATTGCTCCTAATGCAGGTACGGCAGGTCCTAAATATTACACAAGAGCAACCAGACTCTCCACTCTCCATCATCACAGTACAGACTGATTGAGAACTCGCGATTTTGGCAAGCTTTTACTAGTTCTAGCTGCAGAGACACATAGAATGGGTGGGACGATTAGGTACTGAATTCTACTGACAAAAGCTGCACTGCTCATGTTGACAGCTTGTCTACCTCAAGCTTGCCTTCCCTGCATGGGCACAGTTAAAGAAATCTTCACTTCTGTGTGCACTCCATTATCAAGCAGAAGACATGCCAAAACATGCCAACATGTTTTACCACAGAAGTTTTGCAGAGTTTATGCCATGCAGTTAATACCACAGGTCAGCAAGAGTCCACCTGTAAAATGGCCGATAAGCATCTTTTTCCTAACACCTTACTTCTGAAAGGGCTGCACAAGTTTTATGAGGAGTGGCTGACGGAGCTGGGGCTGTTTAACCTAAAGAAGAGGAGGCTCAGGAGGGACCTTATCACTCTTTACAACTACCTGAAAGGAGGTTGTAGTGAGGTGGGGGTCAGTCTCTTCTTGCAGTTAACAAGTGACAGAACAAAAGGAAATGGTCCCAAGTTACAACAGGGGAGGTTTAGACTGGATACTAGGAAAATTTTTTTTCATGGAAACGGTTGTCAAGCATTGGAACAGCCTGCCCAAGGAAGTAGTGGAGTCAACATCACTGAAAGTGTTCAAAAAACACATGGATATTGCACTTGAGGATAAGGTTTAATGGTGAACACAGAGGTGCCAGGTTGATTGTTGGACTTGATGACCTTAAATGTCTTCTCTAATCTTAACAATTCTTTGATTCTGCCATATAACATCTGTATTTAAAAATGTGTGTATTTTCTTTGTGAAGTTGTCTGTGACGTTATACCCAAGCACAACTTATCAAGATATCTAGTGCTTACTAGAGAATTCCTTGGATTAGAGAATATCCAGGAGATTCACCAACAGTCTTTTCCAATCCCTCTAAGACAAGGCGGTACCTTCTCATCTCCAGGCAAGATGAGAAAGTCACACAGTAAAAAACACATAAGGGGGAAACAGTCTCCAAAGGATCTAGTACAATACTACAACTTCTCCAGTAAATGGTGAATAGGGGAGGAAACATCTGCACATATTCAACTAAAACAGTAATAATTAAACTGCTATTATTAAATACATAACATTATAAAGACTAACCTAACATTTTAGCAATGTACAGGCTGAGTTGTTGCTCATGGCCTTGCCGCCATGTTACTCACAGTCCTTAAACTGCACTGTGAAAGCAAAGCAGTTCCTCCAAAATAGTAAAATACAAACATCATCTTTCTTGTAGGCATATTTCACATCCATCCTTTGAAATACAAGGATGTATTCCCTGAGGGGAAAAGAGAAACTATACTGTCAGGCAAATGCAGCCTCCTCCCTATGCCAGCAGAATTCCCTCTGTTCAGTTACTGAATGTCAAATACATGGGGATCCATCCTCTCTGAAGGGTAACTCATTCCTACATCATTTTGTATTGCCATCACCATAGTTTATGATGCTCTGGCACAAACTATGATTTCCACTAAACACCCTGTTCCCTACCCAGAAAAAGAAAACACAACAAAACAGTCCTGACTGAGTTGGTATATTAAGCACTTATAGCCTTCCCATAGTATTCACAGTGATAAATGTCCTCTAAAATTTTGTTTTTTCTATGGAAGACTTAAAGTCACCTAGAAAACCATTTTGAGAGGGACCTTAAATAGATCACATCTACCTCTATTAATACACTTCTCTACTGTTGTCAAATCTAAATCACAGTGGCACACAGCAAACGGCATCAGGTTTATGACTAAAGAGAAAATCAAAGACCAGCATACATGGTACAAGCGCTGGTTCTTCTGACCACAGATAACCGAAAAAGTTCTGTCTGTGTTTTCACTGCTGCAAGCAACAGTAATAGTAAAAGCAAGAGCACTTTTTTTCTGGTAATTTTTACTCCACCCCTTCTAACCCCCAAAAGAGTTAACAGGAAAACTTATTTAACAGGCTATAAGTATAAAAAAGAAAAGGTGAAAGGTAATAAGATAATATATTATCTTCCATGTTTACTTGAGAGATGCATATTATTAAAAACATAAAAATACAAGATGTATTGTAAATTCAGATGGGATACCTCTTTTTTGATTTGCCAAACCTCTAATGATGTATTCTTTATCTGAATTCAAATAAGGTACACTTCATCTTCTCGTAATTTACAACTAA
>NW_021939396.1:36370158-36431185 GCF_001715985.3 Manacus vitellinus
GGAAGACTTCCTGAGGTGCCGGTTGATGGAGAACTTCTGTCTTCTTTAAACTGACTTCCAGCCCAAAGAGCTCAGCAGCGTCTGCAAAGCAGGATGTTAAATGCTGCAGAGCTGCTTTTCAACAATGAATCACAGAATCATCGAATATCCTGAGTGGGAAGGGACGCACAAGGATCATCAAAGTCCAACCCTTAGCCCTGCACAGGACAGACCCAAGAGTCACACCATGTACCTGAGAGCATTGTCCAAACACTTCTTGAACTCTGGCAGGCTTGCTGCTGTGACCACTTCCCTAGGAAGCCTGTTTCAGTGCTCAAACACTTCTGGGAGAAAAACCTTTTCCTAATATCCAAACTAAACCTCCCCTGACACAACTTCATGCCATTGCCTCCAGTCCTGTCCCTGGCCACCAGAGAGAAAAGGATCAGTGCCTGCCCCTCAGCTTCCCTTCGTGAGGAAGTTGTAGACTGCAAAAGGACCAAACTGCAACAGACTGTAAGGAAATACACCAGGAGCAGATAGAGGTATTGCCCCAGTCTCATTACTCGGCACCACTACATGCCTCTGCCAGAAAGTCCTCAAACTCAACCTTATACACTTCACATCCACAACTATGTGCCTGGCTTGTGTGTGCACACCATAACATCCTTTCTTCTGGGCTTCTTTCAGTCTTCTGTTGCATGTTTGCCAGTTATGGGTAAATCAGTGTGGACTTAATGGTAGCCTTTTCTCCATAAAAGTATGAGGTTCTCACTTGAAGTTCCTCTGTCACGTACCTGAGAGCATTATAAGGCTCTCTGAACTTGATTCTGTAATACCAAGAAATCTACACAAAATCAAGCTGTTGGATTTACAAAGAGGGAATATATAGACTAACTTGGCTGTGGAACAGAATGAGGACTGCATGGTGTCTGACAGGTTTTAAAATATGTATAGTAGTAATTGTGAAACAGAACATCCTAATCTAGAAATTACTGACCAGCTGAAGGAATAACTTTTTTTCACCACCCCCTATCCGAAGTACGCAGGATCTATCAGGACTTTTTATGTACCATTGGAAATGCTGGATGAAGAATTTCAGTATGGCATTTAAAGTAACTTTTTTACCTGAAGCTATGAGTCAATATATGTTCTCCTCTACCCCACCCTGCCTTCCCCCCCAGTTGGATTTTAGGCAAAACACATTTGAGGTGTTTAATTCCAGATGTTACGGTTTTTCCTGGAGCAGGCTGAAAACAGAAACTCAGTGGAACCTACATCTAGGTTTGACTGGCATGGCTTGTTGCATGGCACACTGTTTTGCCATGCATACCTGCTGCAGGCAACCTCTTGCCTCTCTTCTTAGGGCACTCTAATGCAAGGGTCTTCAATGGGCCTAGCCCATCTCTGAAAAAGCCAACCCTCAGTGGGCAGCCTGGGGATCTCAGCTGCCCACCAAGCCCTTTCTTGTAAACATGAATGAGGGCAGCAATTGAAGAGTGCGACTTCATACAGTCATAAAACAGTAAGATACAGCAACCACCAGCAAAATGTTTTCAAAGGTATTTTTAGGCCACTACATTTATTAGCATATGGTGTTTGTTCAGGTACACTAGCAAGACTTTAGTTAAGATATAACTTCTCTATCACTTTCCTAACCCCTTCCTTATATATCATGGAAAACAAAAGCCCAGCATTTTTGTTTTAAAAGTTCTCCCAATCAGCTTCTAGACTTGCTAACCATCCATGTTTAAGAAGCCTGCACATATAAAAAAATGTATCAGTCACAGTTTAATAACAAACGTGCATCAGATGACAAGGCTGGTAAAAAGAGGATGCAAATCGTAGAGAGCCTTTACTAAGAACTTTATCACTTCTCCTATCTGCAAGCCTTCGTAAAAAAAAGAACAAGTTTTCCCCGAAGGTATAAATAGATACATATGTTCTAATAGCTCAAGGAAAGGGCAGTGGCCTTAGATGTTTAAGATTTCAATAGCTGTGAAAAGGACTATAACCCTTGAGTTTTTACTTATGTCCCTGGAAAGGAGGTCCCACTGAAGTCCCATGATACTTCGACAATACCATTCCTAGGTATGTTTATTAAATCACAGAACACTCTGAACTGTTCCATGGTTCGCAACAAGATTTTTTTCAATTTCAGATATTTTATAGATAAGTGTACCAGATTGAGAAAAATTAGCTGAAAGTATTAGAAGAAACACTACCGGACAGATATTACACTCTGTTTTCTGTTTATAGCTGACAAACTTTCAGTTCATCAATATTTTATGTAGATGACTGGCAATAGACCCCACTAGACAAATAATACAATACTCTTTTTCTTCCCTTGCCATTTTCCTCCTCTGCAAGATGAAGTTTTACTGCATCCACAATGAAAAGATGAAATCCCTTTTATTCAGTAGCTGAGCTGGTGACTTTTTTTTTTTTAAACTACAACTTGTACTCAAGGTTTTTCTGCTAAAAATTTTAAAAAACACACAATTCTCTGACCGTGTGGACTTCTAATGCCATAAAATACTAAGGAACCACCTAGGAATGAAAGTTAAATCAGTCTAAAGCAACTTTTTTCTTTTTATGTAATGATTGTAATCTTTAAGTTGGCTGACTTCTTCTGATTAAAAGGGCCTCATCTCAGAATTTCACCCAAAAGACCACATTTGGTAAATGTTTTCTGATATCATAAGATGATGTCTCATATTATCTCAACCTGTCTCTACTGTTTATGTCTATTTCAGATCTCAAAGTGTTTAACTGCTGCTGTTTCAAAGCATAGGTGAGCACACTTAGTACTAGGAAAATCATAACTTAAAATTATAACTTTTTGTTTTGACATTCTAAATGCCACTTCTGTAGTCACAAAGTACCACCACATCATGAAAGAAACTCCAAAATCCCAGTGCCACTATCACTTTTACTTCTATTAGATGTCCCAAATAGTTGAAGTGACTTTCCTAACCCATATTTATCCAACAATAATCTGTTCTTGTCCAGCAGAAATTCAAAAGCTTTCTTCAGACACTGGCCAATGAGTCACTGCGCAAGTGAAATAGTAAACATGTAATGTTGCCTTGAAAAAAAGAATATTTAAAATTCATTGTACCCCTAAGAAAACACACTGTAAACTATAACCATATTTTTATTTTTTTAATGGCAGTCTAAATTATTTAAGTATTCCAAATACTTGAAAACAAAGAATAAGTGTTGTTATTAAACAAATTTTATGTCCTATTGCTTAACCTTTTACAATAACATCTCTAACATACAGGGTGACTCTTTCCTAGTTACTTCCAGATTTGCTGCCTCATGTACTTTACAGGATGGTTTGGGGTTTTTTTTCCCTTTTCTGTTAAATTACATACTCATTTCTTTCTAACATGAGCCTCCAGTGAAGGACTTGCCATGGACTCTCTTCCTGAGAAGTGCCCAACCATGACTGCAAGAGAGCACCTACTTGGATAACTACAGGCTTCAGCATCAGGGCAATGCAGCCCAGTGTAACACACAAATAAGCCCCAAAGCCCATTACTATCGCTCTGGCCATGGGTAACTCCCTATCCCTCTGTCTTGGTTTACTCATATGTAAAAAATGGAGAAAACACGCTGTAGGAGAGTTTAGAAGATGAATAAATTAGTGGCTGGGGAAGTTCTTCTGTGATATGATTAAAATTACCATTTAAAAAGTTCATTTAGGTATTCTTTACCAAGATATGAAGAGAGACACTGCAGGAGGAGTCAGCCTGTTTCATGAGATTCTGTGATATTCATTATCAGGTTTACTGGATAAATATACAGTAAACAAATTATCAGGCCAAACCTCAAATAATAAAAACAAACTAATTAAACATCTACTTTATCACAGAAGGCCTTCTGCAGGTAGAAGAAAGGAGTCAGAGAAAACATGGTTGCATAAACAGATTACATCCTATTTCATAGGCATGAGAAACGTGTAGTGCCAGTCCTACTTCAGCTCTTTCCTAACTCCAGCTTTGCAGCTTGCCATCATTCTTTACACACAATCACTTAAAATAGGTGTATGAAGTTACATAGTTTAACATTTTCTGTAACTTACTTAGTTCTTTCTTGATACTTACTTTTAAAAAGTATATACAAAAATTACAACCAAAGACTTCTTGCTAACTGGAGATACAAATAAGGCAGACTAGGCAGATAGTAACAAACAATTACAGTTTTCTGAATGCCCTCATCACACCCCTCTTTTGGAGGCACTGATGCTTACAGCAATATAGATACTTAAAAGCTCTAAGGTGTCCCATATGAAGTATGAGGGAAAACAACAAAAGAAGAGTTAAAAGCTACTTCTTTATATACATATATATTTACTACTATATACATATGTATTCGAACATTTAACTTTCAGTGTTTAAATTGCTTGTACTGATGTCTGACTCCCTTCCCAAACGACAGCTGTTTTCATGTTCACTTTCCACTATCTTAAAAAACAAAAATGAACCCAAACCAACCCCCAAAAACGAACCCAACCTGCAACGGGGGAGAAAAAAAAAAATAAATCAACTAAATCATGCCAGTTCTCCCCTGGGTACATACTCAAGAATTAACTTTTCCCATCCTGTCACGTAGAAGGTAATCAGTCCTCAGGTTAAATAATTTCTATGAAGATAAAACAAAACACAATGGAAAGACAGGTGTTTCCTCTTCCCTCCCGTGTTTAAATAGAAAAGGAAAATAACCTGAAAAAGTAATAATTTGTGCAATGGCTTTCTTATATTTTGTTTTCAATGCACTCCTAAATAGTGATGGAAAAGCAGTAATTCTAAAAAGGTCTCTCTGATTAACCAGCCTTTAAACACCTATAGTTGACCAAGTCATGGAAATCAGAGGGCAAAAGGTACAATATATCTTCAGCAGTGATGCATTTTATACCAATGACACCTATTTTATGAGAGAAAAACTACTGAAGATTTAATGGTGCCAATTAAAGAAGCCAAGAGTTTGCATGGCTCAATGGCTGAGTCATAGACCTTTTCCCCATAATAGGTTCCATTATAGTCCTGAGCTCAAACTGTGGGAAGAGGATTGCAGATGAGTAAGTGGAATTAGTATTTTTAAATGTTATAAGCAAAGGAAGGTGTCCTTTAAGCATTATGCAACTGCGTCCCTGGTAGCAGTAGTGCAGCTTGTGCTTATTCACCACTGTAGCTTTGAGATCCTCAGAAATTTGTGGACACCTTGCAACTTCAAAACACTATCACAGAAACTAAGCCCATCAGTGTAGCACCCTTTCAAATTTAAACAGCATTTCATATGCATTTCTAAAGTTGAAATATTCCAATGCTTGTAATTTTTGTGCTGTGTTATTACCCATTTTTTTTAAGTCATTTATATTTACGTAAAACAACTTAAGACTGCATAGCTGAAGACCAAAGTAGTTTGTACTTAACCATATGATGTCTCTAAACAACTGGTGGGATGTACAGTGAGGAAAAGAAAATTAAAATGTTGATGTGCATCTCAAGATCACTTCCCAGGGAAGTATATGTGCCTGAGTACAATGTTGCACAAAATTCTGATCATCTACATCAACAACAGTTACACTTCAGACATGGGTACAGATTGCCTTGAAGAAGTCTAAAGGGAACCTAACTTTGGACAGACTGCTATTTATCAAAACATTGGCAGATCCTAATAAAGGAAATAAAAATAATTACAATCGGTAAATTTGTACCAGAGCAAACTGAGTATAAAACCAGTTACTAATAAATTTAGGATAGAACGTCATATGCCTGTTCCAACATACAAAGTAATCTGATTTGGGTAAGAATTTTAAAAAAAAAAAGGAATACTGGGAGCAAAAGCCAAGTGATCTTTAAATTGAGGCTTGATGAGGTTACAAAAAGCAGTCCATAAGATGGTACTTGTGACAGCTGTAAGCTCAACTCAATGTCCCAGACAACCTTTACAAGTATTTTGCTCCTAATGACTGGTGACGGTAAAAATCAACAGCAAAATCTTGTTTACATTAAAAAATAAATGCATTTTAACAAATGCAATTTGGAATATGACAAACACTGAACATATTAGTTCAGAAAAGAGTTAAATATGCTTAGGATTAACCATTTATGTTTAATTTTCTAGGGGAAGAAAATATCTATTAAACAGACTAACAGGACTGGTAAAACAAGCTTCTGGTCACAGAAATTTTATCTTCAGACCTGCAAAAAGGGGTTGGTTACCCAAAAAGCTTTTATAATTACACTGGTCAACACAGTCAGGAAAAAACTTGAAGTATTACCTCCTTTATAAGCCTTACTTCACACACATCCTCAAGTTATCACAGCTATGAACATGATGACTCAGATACCCCAAAGAAAACCTCTGTGATTTCAAATGTTTGTATTTATAACATTTTTTCCTTGGCTAGGAATTGTCTTTGTATCATGACTGTCACAGAAAATGCAACAGTGCTGTTTAAAACAGAAAAGGCTACTTATTAAATAAAGATGCCACAGTCCCAGTATTCTTTTGCAATAGCTCTTCTATTCCCTAGTTTGGACAATTTTCCCCGAACATTGCAGAAGTAATTTTTATTTTCAAGTACTCTTAGACAACAGAGACTTGAGATAAGTAGAAGTAAGCAATTTATTAAATTACCAGTCATCCATCATTTGTTCATTTACACAGTAACATTACTTAAGTATTAGTGATATATTTGTAAGGAGTGGGTTAGTACAGGAGGGTGCTTGCATCCAATTGCTGGGTATGTGTCTTAAGTTGCAACAGGAGTATCGCCCCTAAAAAAGGCTCCTGAGAAAATTTCACCTCTTTGTAATGTTGTGTTGGAAAATTTGTTCTTCCTTAAGAGCTTCCTACACACAACATCCCTAATACAAAAGATCAGAGTCAACGAGGATAAATGAAGATAGAACAAATTCTTCCCTCAAAAAAAAAAAAAAAATTTCTTTTCCCTAGAAAGCACCCCAGAGCTCCCAGCTCAGAAGCCCAAAGCCGGCTTTGAGGTTTCTCCTGATCAGTTAGTTTCAATCTAAAACCCCTTCTCCCACTCCCATGCCCATTAAGCAATTGAGTGCTTTGCTTTGGGCTAAGTTTGATACAAATTGATGTAGAGACAGAAAGAAGCAAGAGTTTTTATCTTTTGTACCTATTAGTAAGTCAGACTTCTGCAGTTAATCACTGAAAGAGTAAGACAAACCTGCAGATCATACTTCAACTACTTACAGCCCAAGTTTTCTTGGATATATATATTTTCCCCCCATAATGTATTCTTACTTTCATTTGTGAATACAAGCATCTACCTCTTCAGCATCTACAACTCACAGAACATATTACTGAGTTAAAAGGCAAATATGCTAACCAAGATTTAAGTAATTCTGTATTTGTGACTTGCAAGAAATAAACTGATGGTTTTCTAGCATTGAAAGTAGATATTTTCACATGCAATGCTAGTATTCTTTTTATGTACCAATCTCTAAAGTTTTGCATGATAATTTTTGATTATCCAATTAGACACAGTCAGTAAAATCACTTTAAATGCAGAAAGTCACTTTCTGAAGCTGCAGTGTTTATATTTTGGATATGGTAGAAGACAAAGCAAAACTAAGGACTACACCCAAAGGCTTTTTTGCCTTTTTGAGGACATGCAAATGCAGACAAGTCAAGAAAGTGTGCAGGAATTGAGGAACAAGCAGTGCTTACTATTCTCAAGGTAGAGCTGCTGAGGCAGGCACCCATCAGAGCACCAAGCAGGCGTGGAGGACCTTGCCCAGGGTTGTGGGGGTGGAAGACTGAGGAGGTTTGTGGTCACCTCTGTAACCCCAGGCTGTTACCCATCTGCACATTTCCACCCTTTGAAATGGAAACAGTGATTGCCACAGTTTGCCTGAGCCACCAGCAAATTCCCAATGATTCAAATTACACAAAGGTTATCTGATGGATGGTATGTATCACAGGCTAAAGTAATCTTTTTCTAGCTGGTTTACTAATACTCACCTGTCAAACTCCAGTAACTGGTTTCATGCTGACACTTTCCACTACAAGATTTACATCTTGACAGAAAGGGCTCAGTTATGCCCAGTTCCCTTCAAATCCAAAGGTAAATATAACATATAACAAATATCACATTTTTAGTATATGTCTTCATCAGTCTTTCTGTGTCCTTTCCAAAAAATGTGGCACTATACAATCCATTACTTCCAGGTCAGGTGAGGATACACCATCTGGAGCCAACACAGAACACCCTTCTGAAGAGATCATAGAATGGCTTGGGTGAGAAGAGACTTCAAAGCCTATCTAGTCCAACATCCTTGCAACGAGCAGGGACATCTCCAACTCAATCAGGTTGTCCATCCAGCCTGACTTTGAATGTTTCCAAGAATGAGGCATCCACCACCTCTCTGGTGAACCTGTTCCACTGCTTCACCACCCTCACTGTAAAAAAATTCCTCCCTTATATCTATTCTAACTCAATCTTCTTTTAGTTTAAAGCCATTACCCCCTTATCCTATCACACCAGGACCTGCTAAAAGGTCTGTCCCCATCTTCTTATAAGTCCCCTTTAAGTACTGAAAGGCTGCAATAACATCTCTCCAGAGCCTTCTCTTCTACAGGCTGAACAAACCCAACTCTCTCAGCTTTTCCTTATAAGAGAGGTGTTCCAGACTCCTGATCATCTGCATGTCCTCCTCTGGACTTGCTCCAACATATCCATGTCTTTCCTGTGCCAAGAACCGCAGAGCTGGATGCAGCATTCCAGGTGGGGTCTCACAAGAACAGAGCAGAGGAACAGAACCACCTCCCTTGACCTGTTAGCCACGCTGCTTTTGATGCAGCCCAGGATATGGCTGACTTTCGGGGCTGCAACGCATTTCGCCAGGTCACGTCCAGTCTTTAATCCACCAGTACCCCCAAGTCCTTCTCAGCAGGGCTGATACCTGTACTGATACCAGGGGTTGCCCTGATGCAAATGCAGGACCTTGCACTTGGACTTGATGAACATCATGAGGTTCACACAGACCCATTTCTCAAGATTGTCCAGGTCCCTCAGGATGGCTTCCTGTCCCTCAGGTGTGTTAACCACAGCCCTCAGCCTGGTGTGGTCTGCAGACTTGCTAAGGGTGCACTTGATCTCACTGTCCAAGTCATTGATGAAGACACTGAATGGTACTGGTAACACAACACCCTTTTCTGTAACAGGAGGTCTCTGCACTTGGCTTTACATTGAGGTGTAACCACTGTCATTTCAGACACCAGCCTGAACAGATCCCTTCAGAAGTGAGATTTACATTACACCACAGAACTCTGTTCTGTCAAGTTTCCATCTCCCCCTTTTTTTATTGTTAATCTGTAAGCCTCTAGTACAGGAGATGTAACTCTCTCTATAAACTTCCCATACACATATTGTTGCTTATCATATAAACCTGCTCTCCTTAATCAACTTTCCCAGACTACAAAAAAGTAGTCTGCAGGAGACTTCAGAGGTACACAGACTGTGGTTTGAAAACACCAACTTAAAGAAATCTTAACGGATACATATGAGATACAAAACTAAAAGTGATCACCACTAATCAACTGTATTTTTCTCTTGGGGTGGGAAAACAGCAGTTCTCCATATGGCCTTTTCATTGCACTATTTTATTAACTTCAACATGACAAAGTGGGCTTCAAATCATAGACTTGTTAAAAATCCTTTGATGTTGTATTTGCTGCCCAAGATTCATTTATGTCAAAGAGCCCAAGATACTTCTCAGACTCCAGTTCTATAGTCCCAGCAAAAAATGAAAATAGCCTTTGAATATGTCAGCTATAGCATGTCACTGGTAGGCCTTTCCCCAGCTCCTCTAGTAACTGAGCTAAACTAACAATTAAATCAGTGTCATTAGAACTTGAGGGTGAAGAAAGAAAGAAAAAAAAAAGCAACCAAAAATCCCACACTTTGTTTTCCGTGGACAAACACCTACCTCAGCACCAACTTGATCTGCACCAACTGAGTTAACTCTTAATTATAATGTTTAATCATACTTGAGTTATCCAACCAGTTTGTTCTATGAAACATCTTATCTTTAGTGCAGATATCTTCTGTATCCTAGCTCCAGCCATTCTTTACACAATGTATAGTAAAATGTAAAAATCCATATACTCAGGTCCTAAATCAGATGTGCCTACAGCAATATCAGGTCTAGATTTTGGTTTATATTGTAGTATTATAATGGAGAGATGTGTCTAAAGCAATCCTTTAACTCACCCCTCACTGCTGTAGCAGTTTCTGAGTTACATTTTTCGTTGTTGTGCAGGAACCACTCTGCCATCCCCCGCTCGCCACTGCAGAGCACTTCCCAAAGCACATCCAACAGCAAAACTGGCAGTATAGACACCAAACAAGCAATCTGTGCCAGTCAGCAAAAAGTCCCCAAATCCCAGTCTAATGCCTTATGTACAGAATTATCTGGTTTTCAGCAAGTTTTCTTGAAATATTTCAAAGGAGGCCTGCTGAGAGAAACACTTAGAACCAGGCAGTATTCCAGTATTGCAGGTGTTTATCCTTATATCCACATCTGACAATGCTTGCCCCTGTAAACAACTGCAAGGTCTCATTAACAAACTGAGATACAAATAACAACTTTAGACTAGTTTTAATGACTACATATTTCATACAGTTGTACAAGAAAACTGTGATGTCAACTTTTTATGGTAAGGTGTCACTTTAAATTCAAACATGCACCGTGTATTTATTATAAGCCTCCCACTATATTTAGCAACAATTGGCTGGTACAGAAAGATTTCTTCCAAAAATAAAATAAAGGACTTCATATCATTCAGCACTCACATGTAAGGAAAATTACAGTATTATCACAGTTATCAGAGTCTTGCAGGGCCAAAAAAGATATGAAGTAACAGAATGCAAGTGGATGGAGGGCCATCTGGAGAGAAAGGAGATGTAAAAGGAGAGTGGAAAAAACAGAGTTCATATCGACTATTAGACATCAGGAAGTTTGTTATGAAGCTTGTTATGAGTCCTCTCTTCTCTTTCCTTACAAGAAGATTACACCCAAAAATCTGTGGAACTATTAACTTCTCAGTTACTGGAAGTTACAGAAACATAATAAAACACAACTGAATTAGCACAATTAAAATTGACTAATTTTTTCAGATTCAAACGATTAAATTATTCAGTCTGTTTCAAGAAAGAAGTCTACTGTAAGTGGGTATACATTCCTTTTGGCACTCCCTACAACATGCTATATCAATATATCAAAGATGCATTTGTTTTTCTGTACTAAAGAATAAATGTCGCATTCTTGAAGACAAATATTTCTAATTTTCCCAAATGAAAAGGTTAATAATATGCCACAGAAATCTGCCAAGTTCCAGAAGTCAAGATTTTAGAAGCTGAGATTGTGGACTTCCAGTACTTATAAAAAAAGAAGGAGAGGAACTTTTTACACAGGCAGATCGTGATAAGGCAAGGGGGGATTGTTTTAAACTAAAAGGAGAGGATTTAGATTAGATGTTAAGAAGAAATTCTTTACTCAGGGTACCAAACAGAGAGGTACCGAACAGATTGCACAGGTAAGTTGGAAATGCCCCATCCCTGGAAGTGTCCAAAGGCTAGGTTGGGGCCAGGAGCAACCTTAGGTAGTGGGTGGCATCCCTGCCTGTGGTGGGGTAGTTGGAACTAGATCATCCTTATGGTCCCTTCCAACACAAGTCATTCTATTAGCCTGTGATTTCTTAACATTTGGTTTCTACAGCAGCAACCCTTGCAATATGAACCCATTCCCGGAAGTTCTTAATTTTTGTGCTTGTTCAGCGTAATACAAGACCTGCTGTCTCCTAAGATTGGCTAACACAGTAAAACCACTGAGGAGTACAGGAAAGAGTTGTACCCAGATCCTCCGTACTGAGGAAGAACAAAAGCAAATAAACAAAAGATTCCTCCCAACAGTAAAAAATCAGAGATCCACTTGTTTTCTTCCACATCTTTTATATAACTGCACTACTCTCACATTAACCTCTATAATTACCAAATTCCTACACAAGAAGTACGATTTCCTCCTTTGAACTGCTAAGACCAGTTGTCATAGTCTTCTTAAGCTGCATTTGTAAGACAGAGCAGTACTGGAAGGAGGGACAAGGAGAGCAAGGAGGTGACATGTTTTAGAGTAACAGATACCTAAGTAAGAACTCGAATTGGGAATTTTATGGATTCGGGTTTTGAATAAATAACAAAGTTTATGCTCACCATCTACGTGTTCCTCTTCATAAACAGGAGTAACACAATTTTTAGCTACAACAACCTTGCCCAGGAACAGAGAAAATTCTAACTAAACATATAATGCATGAAAAACAGTAAAATCAGAAAGAATGTTGATTCCAGAGTTTATAAATCAAACCCACACTCAGACCACAAGTCGTCCTGTGATAAATAAAAATTTAATCTGAGTTTTATTTCTAACTTTCATGCTTTTAAACAATTCTCTATGCTGAAGAAAAAAAGGAAAAAAAATCCCTTTCAATACTCAAAGAAAACAACTGATTGACTGGTACTGGAAGCATCTTCCCTCATTTCAACGCACATGACACACACACCTAACAAAACTGTGCCAAGCTCTTTGGTAGAAAGGGGATGTTCTTTCACCTCTTCAATAACAAAAGAGCTGCAAATACTTCAGTTGGAAGAGGAAAACAGTTGTCCTTTTCTAAAATCAAAACACAACAAAACACCACTCCTGAAATCAAACCAGTCACTTATATTTGTGTGGACTAAAAAAAAGTTGGGAGAAGTTGGAATGTGATCAGTTTGTCACTAATTCAATAGAAAAAGACAAAGCCTTGACTTCTAACAAAAGTTTTAATTTATCAAAATTTAAGGGAGAACTGAAGGGCTGGTTACTGAGGGCAAGTGCTACAAAAACACAAGCTGTATAAGGGTACTAAAAAGCCTGAAAGGGTATTAAAGGGCCAGAGAAAGAGGCAGTCCCCCTTTTCCCCCAGCAAGCATTCCCACTCCCACACCACCACACCAGCTTGGGTGATCTTGTGGTCACACAGCAAAGAGATGCTGGGAACATGACCTGGCCAGAAGTGAGCAGGCCAGATAAGCCTGTTCACCCAATGATCAGGCATGCTGATGCAAGGAAGGAGCTAACGTTCTGTATCCCAGACCTCAGCCACCTTTATTTGCATGGATTTATTTTTTTAAGCAGATTAGATACTGAGAGTTACTGAGTGCACACAACTATGCTGGGAAGCTGTCAGTGGACTATTTGCCCACAGCATGGTGACACAAAGGTACACCCTGAAGCAGCGTGCAGGGCGGTAACAGGCACCACTGGACCAAATGGCTACCTCTGGCAAGGGCTCAGTAGGCAGGTGACTCAAGCAGGAGGAGAGGTGGAGTGACTACCTAAACTCTGCCCCCTTTTTAACATAACATTGGCCATTTCCTCTCTGTTCCTACTGCTCTGTCAGCTCAGCCTTTCACTGACCCTTCCCTGATCACTGCTTCCTGCCTACCCTTCCTACTCTGGTCCCAAGAAGCAGCTTCACCATCTTTAAACCACATCTCCAAACAAATTTAATGGCATAAAAAGAAAGATCTGTACAAATAGATGCTTTAACCACCATGAAAAACTCAAGGGTGTCAATCTTGCTCCTTAGCTACCAAACTTTACAACTCTGTTGCCAAAAGAAGTCTATAAATATTTATAGATGTCATCTCTATAGAAAAAAAACAAACAAAGAAACGTGTTTGTTTCCAAACCCAGACCACATTATCACTAGTAAAATACATGCATCATCATACAATTGAAAGAACTGAATTCTGAAAATTCAAAAGTGAAAAGCACTGCACTGAGGAGAAAACAACTTCTATAGGCTGAAGTTAAAAATTACACTTCAAAGTGATGGTGTTCCATCATAGCAAGAACTGAGATATTTATTCTCCACAGAAGAAAAAAAGAGGACACTTACACAAGTTTGTGACACTTGCATTCAAGATACAAGCATAGGCATATTAATTAAAAATAAATGGATGCCTTGAATTCCATATGAAAGAGCAAGATAGAAGACTGGGAGGAGGATCTATAATAAAAAGGTAGGAAATTATTACTTTGTCTGCAACTTGGTCCTTATTAGAATTTCTACTGTATTTAAAGAAATAAAAAATAAATGTAAAAAAAAATTTAAAATCAAGCATTTCTCCTTTCATTGGCCCTAATTTTCCACCCTTGTAAGTTTATATAACTTACTGATAATACTGACAAGAGGGTTTGTATTAGACTATCAGCCTTCAATTGAGAAAAAAAGTCTTCTCCAAAACAACAGATTTGAATTTATTTAAATAGATATAAAGTAATAGAATGTGTTTGGCCATGGGAAAAATGACTGCCAAATCCCACTGGAAGTGACCATCAGCAGATAAGAACACTGTACTGAAGTACTGAATAGCAGCATAAATCTAAAAATATTTCTAGTTACGTGATTCCTCAGATAACCCCAATGATTTCAGGAAACAATACATTCAGGTTACCAACATATCATAGAAACTTTCAAAATATTCATGCTGAAGAACAAGTCTGGTAACTCTTAAGCCTACAAACCAGAATGCTGATGCAGAGTTGTGTTTTTATGCTAATGCTGCAAACTGGCTTTACCCAGAACTTCAGAGCAGATAATTTAATGGCACAAATTATTTTCATTATAGTCAAATCATGGCACCCAAGGGAAGAAGTATTCCTGAAATTGCTTGTGCCTCCCCAGCAGTAAAAAAAGACAAAAGAATTTATAGCAAAACCACCTCAAAACTACGAGTCTTTGGCCCAAAGGCCTATTCACTGAAGGATCCCTCAAAGCCCTTATTTACAAAAGCACACACAGCCTTTTCAAGGGTGAGAAAGAAATTAGTCTTTGGACATTGCAATATTAACTTTAGACTTGAATATAACTGAGGAGTTTTAAAACATGAACTTTTGTTGGACAAAGTATTTCATATTAATTATTATATCCTTTGCACGGGAGCTCATGGATGGATCAAGTTATAAGTGTAACACACTATTCTAGTCCACAGACGTGAAATAACATCAACACCTGAAACACTCTTATGTCTACTTTTCTTTTAGTGGGAAAATTATAATGAATTACATTGCATACATTGCTCAAATACAGGAGTTCTTCAGATCCTCAAGAAAACATAGTAGAAGCCTGTAAACGTTTAAGAAAACAGTAGTTATCAACCTTTACTTTTAAATGAATACTACGGATTTTCTTTGCAGTTTTTCTTTCATCTATCACCCTCCACAACTTCTGATTTTGCCTGTTTTCTACATAAATTTTACATAAATACACACATACATTCATGCTTATCTATATATAAAATCATATACAATTGTAATTAAAGTTCAGTATTAGTGGGGTTTTGATTTCATTTAGTCAGGCAGCTTCAAAAATCTTGCCAACATAGACTAGTTTGCTGGTCTATGAATACTTAAAAAGGGAAACTACAGTTTCTAGGACTAGCCATGAAATTTTGCTGAACACGCAGCATATAGAGTACCCCAAAAGGCCAGCTAGCCATCATGTGAAATAGCCTCTGTGTCAAAACAAAAAGTACCCAACAGTGTTTGTACATTTTTCTTAAAAAAATTGAACTTGTTCTACTTATCAACAGGAAAATAGTAAAAGAGTTAAACACCTGAGGGATTAAAAAGCAGTTCTCTGGAGATATGGGAAATTGCTTATGAATATTAATTAATGGGAAAAATCTTAACTATTTGAAATTATACCATTTCTTACTTTGTAAAATTATAGGAAACATGCTGAAAGGTAATTGCTCATGTGAAGACAGTAAGGAGTCAATCTCTTCCTTCTTCTCTTAGGCATTAAAACAAATACTCAGGAGAAAGTCAACTTCATTTTAGTGTGCCAGCAAGTAACTGACTTAACCTCTACTCTCTGCCCGGTTAAAATATTGCATCAAACTACTCCAGCTGACAGTAGTTTTCATTAATATACCTCTCCATTCAGGTACATCCAAGTATAAATTAAACTGAGGCGGCAACTCAGGGTTTGAAAATACAGGAAGGGCCTGTGAGAGGGGTGACCCAGCTGGTGACTCAGCAGGACTTTCCCTGCCTCTTCCCCTGCAAGGGAGTGCAGGAAATTTCAAAGGAATGTGTTCATACCAAACACAGCTATGAGTTATGATTTAAAGCAAAGTCACATGCCCACAGATAATAAGGCCAGCAGAGTAAACCTGGCAGTGAACCTTTAACACACACAAAATGAGTTCCTTCTCCACTAGAAGCTGGAAACTGCAACCTGGTATCCTCCAACACTGTTGGTGCCTATCACTGAGCTCTACCATTTAGTCAAGCATGGAGGCTATACCATACCTGTTTGTCATTTAAATACTCCTGTGTTTGACTATAAATAATGTAGATCGCATTTGTGGAACATGATTAATGAACAGAACTCGAAACTTCAGCCCACACAGTAGCTGTGGGTAAATAAGAAGTTGTGTGTAATAACACACCCAGGACAGCCTATTCTTGGCAAAGAAAACTCCTACACTTCCTCTACCGCTAAAAAAATGCTCTGAAAATAATGACATGTAAGAGCAACTACACAGCATTAGACCCCCAGAGGCCTGTCTAACCTGATATCCCCTCTTTGATAAAGTATGTGGAACAGTACAAGAACCAGACACACACACAGTAGATGCAACCCAATAACAAATTCTCAGCCACTTATATACAGCACAGATCTGCTGAGCCAAATGTGGTGTCTTCATGTTTATCAAATGATGATGCATTTTTCCATGCAACATCTCAGAGATCAGCATCTTAATGTGCAGCTCTGAGCTCACCACCTGATAATTTGCTGAATACCTTAAAAGAATTAAAGGAGACAAAAGAGGTGACAAATAACCCTTATTTCACATTCATCCTCTTCATCCACCCATATTACTCACAATTTTAAAGGCTTTCACCATCTCTCTCCTTCCCTCCCCCCCAAATTACCCCCTTCTGTGCTTTTCCAAGTGTTACCGTATTTTCTGAGGCCTCAGGAAGGGACCCAGAGCTTCACAGCACTTGCCACACCAGCATACCAAGCATACAGATAGCAACGTGGTAACAATCCTTGTTTTGCTCTCTACTACTTCCATAACAATTCCTACCAATTTATTTCTTCGACTATCATAGCACACTTTCACACAGCCATCTAACACCAAGACTCTTTTCCTAAGGAGAGGCTTTTGCCTGCCATTTCACTGGCCAAGCACTACAGAATCATAAATGAATTTATGTTGGAAAAGACCATTAAGACCATTGAGTTTAACTGCAGACCCAGCATTACCAGCTCCACCACTACACCAAGTCCCTAAGCACCACATTCATGCCTTTTAAAATCCTCCAGAGATGATGACTCTACCACCTCCATGGGAAGCCTCTTCCAACGATTGACAATCCTTTCAGCGAAGAAAATTTTCCTAATATCCAATCTAAACCTCCCCTGGACACACCTTGACTCCCACTACTTATAGTCAAGTGACTGACACTCCTATTATATTTCTAATTATTTAGTTTCACTCTTGTTAGGGTCTTTACCACAGCTGCACTTGACACTCTGCTTTGGGTAAATTGACAACAGCAGCAAACTTTGCCATCTGACTTTTCACCCTTCTCCAGATGATTTATGAGCATTTTGGAGAGCACAAGCTCATGAGCCCAACACAGATGCCTCCACTGTGAAAACAAACAAGCTACTCCTACTCTCTGCTTTGCACCTTGGTGGATTACCCTGCAACAGCAGAACCCGCCTTCTCACCCCACGGTCACTGAGCTCTTCTAAAAGCCTTTGGTGGTGAAGAACGTTTCAAAAGAGCGCCTGAAAAACCACACCAACTGAACATCTCAGCGCTGTGCTGGTTCTTATGGATCTATCAAACTCCACCGAAGCCAGCAACTCACTGCTAACACAGTCCTAAAAACCACGTTTAGTTTTCAGCTATTAATCGAAACCAGATGAATTGTCAATCACCAGCTTCATCTCCCAGCCAAAATAATTTGCAGTTTTGCACACAAAAAAAGAAATAACAAGCCTTGGAATCAACACAGCAATTTCTTTCAACTTAAAAGCAAAAGAACTGCACTTTCCTTCCAACATATCTAAAAACAAAACAGTAATTTGGTTAACCACAAGTATTACAGCCTTCCCATGATAAGGCTAGCTTCAAATCACTGAAAAATAATTACTAAGATGGCTTCTGTTGATTTTAAAGTACATAGTGATTTCCATTTCACTGACTATATTAATTTTGTTGATTCATTTTATACAAATAAAAACAAACCAGTCATTTAAATAACTGTTCTTCAGTGAACAGCTTTCTGCCTACTGACATGGAAGGAAAACCATGACACAGGAAAGCTACCAGTTCTGTATTCCGGCTTTAGAACAGGGGTTTCGCACATCTGCATTTTTCCCCAGGGGGTGGGGAGGAGTTGAGTTTTCGTTGACTTGAACAATATTCATTTCATCCAGACAGATTTCAATGGGAAATACCTGCCTGTCAAGAATTTCATTACTACAGTCAGGGCTCAAACTAACTACTTAATGGGCAAGTATACTAACAATAACTTTTACCAGATAAAAACTTCACAGAAGTAGGCTAACAGAGAACTTGGCTTGTTACAACTGTTTGAATTACTGATTTTAATCAAATAACTAGAGTTATCATGTGGTTTTCCTCTAATTATTTAGTTTCAGCACTTACCTTTCTTCAAGCTATTCATCTGCAGTTCAGCATTTTGTAATAGGTTGCATAGCTCATTTAAGGGTTGAGCTGTTTGCATTTTACCTCTTCACTGATTAAAGGGAAAAAAAATGTCCCAAGAACATTTAAAAAGCCTGTCCATTCTATCAGTAAACCTTCTTCCAAACCACCTTCTGATGCCAAAAATAGGCTTGCTGGATTATCAGATGAAAACAAGGAATTAATGCTGGTAAAGACCACAGTTTTAGGGCACAGTCCACCTCAAGTCTTTCCTCCCACATCCCCAGCATCACTAGTCGTGAAAGATCTCAGTGACACTGGTTTTTGTTCCTTTACAGTCTTCTAAATCTTACATTACCATTTCTATGATTTTCAAGTTTTTTCTGCTAGATGTGTCAGCTCTTGTCTTCAGGATAAAAACAATCTTATACTTCTTTTTGTCATCCCCACTGTTTTTCATACCAATTTTGAGTAGGGCAGGGAAGAAAAATATGGTTTTGAAGATATACTCTGCCCCTTCCAGAGAGCTTCCTCCTCCCTCCCAGAAAGACAGTGTACTTTTTCCCCTTGCCCAGCTTAGTCCCTGATCTCCCTTCTCCACCCTGCAGCACCTCCAATGCTCCCCCCTCCTCTCTTCCACGGGGAATGTGGAAGCCTGTCCCAGCTGCTGAGCTGCTCCACCTACCACTCCTTGGCAGCTGCCTCTCTGTAGCGCATACATCTGATTCCCAGACCCACCTCATGCTGTGTGGAGCAGCGAACAGAAGCAGCCGGCAGGCAGCAGTGGAGGGGACTGCTGAGCAGCTGCTCCCCGCACAGGCCCAGGACACTGGCTAGGACAACTGTTTTTATGATTTATTAAGTGTATTGTAGCCTCATATCATTACGACTGCATTCCAGCAATTGTCTCCAAATATTTATGGGCAGAGCTACTTGGTATTAATTACTGACTGCTTTAAAAAAAAAAAAAATTAGAAGTAAACCTCTGATATCTTGACCACTTATTCATTTGGTACCAAAACCTCTTGAATGCTGACTGAGAGAGCCACAGGCAAACAATGGTAAATGTGAAGATCACAGAAAACACTTTTTCGGCTGAAGTTTAACATACTAGCAGGTAGTCAAACCGATAAGCTACAGAGAATCAAGATGTTTTACCATTTTTAGCTTTTAATTAAAAAATTACATGGAAGCAATACATCGCCATTGAAATCTGGTAGATCAGAGACAAGGTAAAATAAAGCTTCAATTCTATTCAACAATTCATTGAAGCCTCAGATTTTATTTCAGACTATGATTCACATATGTTGTCTTCTCCTTGCATAAACTGCTGCCCCATCACTTCTCAGTTGCATTACTTAGTGCTGAAGAAGTTCACACTGGAAATTTTTTCAGATGTAAAAATTTCAGCTTTAATTTAAAACCACAAAACATTCCCTTAGAATTTAAAGAAAACCATTGGTTTGGCCAAAACAAACGCACTATAACACATACTTCTTTCTCCAAGTTGCAAATACAAAAATTAATAATTTAAATGACAATTCTCACACGTGCTTTCTATTTTCCCCTCAAAGGAACCAACATGAAAAAAAAGAGTAGGTATTCAGGTATTGTACTGTTGCTGTATCAAATTTCAGCCTATCCATGATGTTATCCTGTAAAAATTACATGAAAGATGTTAGCAAGCCACCTGAACTTCATTTTACCTTCAGCCTCTGTACACCAAAAGAGCCACATAACCAGTAACAAACAAGGGAGTCAAACAGGAGCAGCTATTTTGAAACCATAGTTCTTATGTATCCTGAAATGCACTTAAAGTCATTTAAAACATTTTCCACTAATTGGAAGTAGCTTACCTGAAGGACAGGCACTTTTTGTGGTGTGTTTTGTGGTGACTGGTGAAGCTGTGCCCAAGGTTGATGATGAGGATGTGGGGGTGGTGAAGACTGGTGATGTATCCCTGGATGAGGCTGCATGGGAGGACAGGTTGGCATTTGCTGTTGAAAAGACTGCTGTTGACTAGGAAGCTGCTGGCCAGATATTAGTCGCTCTTGTATTGCTTGTGGATCTGCAAGGCCAACACCTGGACAACCATTTGGTCTCATGTGCCCACCCATCTCCCGTGGTGTTGAAGACATACCCATAAATGGACGATTCTGTTGCATGTTTCGGGGGCCCATATTCCTTTGTCCAATTCCCATGGCACCAGGGGGCTGGTGTGACGGTTGAGGATGGGGTATATTTGGGTAACTGCCAACTTCCATTGGTATTCCAGCACTACCAGGTCTAACCTGTGGAGGAGGTGTACCTGCTGGATTACTCATTGCTTTCATAGGTGACATGGGAGGTGGAGAGGCATAAGTTCCCTGAGGCTGTGAAGGGTGCATAGTTTGCGTGTTCATTTGGTTAAGTGAGCCACTAGGGTGGATGGGCTGCTGGTGCATTAGTCCTTGACCACTGTTTGATGGAAATCCGACAGCATTTGGGTATCTTGGTACAGATTGATTCATTGGAGTGTTATTTGTAAGGCCTAAATTCTGATTCATCCCTGTATTATTAACTAATCCCTGATTAAGGTTACTGTAAGGATATCGAGAATACTGCCCTGAGTTGTTTATAGTAGGTGAGGGTACCGTCTGGCTCCGAGAACTAAAATTAAGTGTTTGTGGCCTAACAGCACCCTGCTGGGGAGGATTAGGGGAGAATCTGGGACTGTGGGCTACTGATTCTCCATGGAGAGCAGTGGGGGGATGGTGGTGAAATTGCTGGACTGAGTGTCGCAAAGAAGGTGCCATACTGGGATTCTGCTGGGGCACATGAGACAAGTGGCCAGGTCCTGAGGTGGCAATGAAAGGGTTTCCCTGATTGAGGCCTTCTTGGCCTTGAGAAAACTGGTTCATCCTCTGCTGCTGCGGCTGACTGTGCTGCTGCATTGAAAAATCACCACGAGCCATGTAGTTTCCCATCTGCTGCATGTGCTGAGGATGGCCCTGCCCAGGGGGTCCGGAGGGTGCCTGCGGTGGCTGTGTCGGTTGCGGCGGCTGCTGCTGCTGCTGTTGCTGCTGGTATGGTGCTCTTATCTGGTCTGGCACTTGAACTGCCCGTGGTCCCCACATGGAGCCACTGTCTACGAAGGGTTGCCCGTGTCTTTCGTTCTGCATGCCGGGATAGACTCCCATCTGACCACCAGCACCACTGCTGTGAGGAACCTGAGGAACCGGAGGGTTGTGATACTGCGAATGAGGAGAGGCTATACCATTCCCAGGGGCATTGCTTATCATCCTGTTCGGCTGATCCATCAGGTGCATTTTCTGCTGTTCGTATTGATTATAGTGATCAAAATGGGTCAACTTGGCTTGATTTTGATTTGCAGTGGGATGATGAAGAGATGACTGTAAAGTGGGAAATCCTTGATCCATGGGCATTTGCTGCCCCATAGGATTCACTGTATTTTCAGGATATCCACATTCTCCAAGACCTTCCAACCCTTCACTGAAAAGATTACCATCTTCTCCAAACAGACTCATCATTCCTGGATCTGCCATCTTTTTTCAGCACACAGCTCCTCAGAGCTACAACCAGAATGCTAGTCTGTGCTTCACCTCGGTGAGGTGTTTTGTCCTCAAAGCCTTTAATCCTCAACTAATCTCCTTCATGTCATTCCATATTTCCTTAATTCTTTTGGACCACGCAGTGTCAGGCAAAGTCTGGTTACTGCTCCTAGAAAAAGTGGGGGAGGGAGGAGAAAAAGAGGAAGATATTGAAATAAATAACATCAGCCAACATAAAGAAAAAATACTTGACTGATTTTTAAACAATCCTAGCTAGTTTCAGCCCCCTGAAATACATCTTAAAAAATCTATTTCACTTTACGAAGGATTCAATAGCTTTATCAGAAGCTTTATTATGATGGAGAGTTAGGAAGCAAGCAAAACACTAGCCTTAACCTTAAATTAATCCATTCACTAGACTTCCTAGTGCTCCCTTCTTGGGTGGAACAGAACAAAAGAACACAACATGCAGCAGCAGCAGCTGCCACAGCAGGTAGGCAGATGTATGAATATAGCCAGGCAGCCCATCTGCTGAACTAAAGCCCTGAAAACGCTCTAGTTACCAACAGCATGTCCTTAACCTTATTCCCTTGAGCTGCGTAATCAGATGAGCAAGCAGAAGCACCAAGTCTTACAATGAACTAAAGTTAGTTATACGGACAACAGATTTTTCAAGTGCACACAGACACAACCCACTAAAATATACCAAATCCCTAGAGTTAGCCTTTAGGAAAGAAAAAAAAAATAATTTTTTTAACACTCACAGTTTATCTTAATTTAACAGATTTGTAAAACTGAAAGACAATGCCTCTTCCCAGTTAAACAAAACTATATGCTCAATTTGTGTAAGAAAATTAAATTCAAAAGTTTCATTCACAATCCCTATTCTAATTTCCTTCATGATGGTAACAGGGAACCAGTGTCACTGAAGTTCATTACTCATCTTCAGGTTATCATGCTACTACTGCAACTACAGCACTTGAGAAGAACAGAGAAGTTTTGTTCTCTCCAGAATTATAATCTTGAATACTCACTCAAGAGAATTGGTAATGGGAAAAGAATTGAAATAATAAGAAGCAAACCTAACAAGGTACACACTTGGACTTGGAGGGCAAAAAAAAAAGCAACACACAGTAACAGAGCAGATTCAGAAAAGTTTCCATTCAGGTTTTCCACAGGGAAGACTGCTCTGTTCTGACATGTGTCCCCCATTCTCTCCCCTCAAGAACTTGTAAGATTTTGTTTGGATCCATTTACTATGAAAAATGCTGTCTTTTCTTCTTATGATCAGAATTATAAATGCTATGTCTTACATCTCAAAACAAACGTTTAGACTAGTCAAGGGAGCCTATTTACACAGCAAATAAAACCAAATATTTTTGCATCTTTGTTATACTTTAGGAGCAACTTTACTTGCAGATACCAACTCACCCTTTAAACAGCAACCAAAGTAAAGAAGATTTACAAGTTTGTGCTTTCACATCTTGCATTTTGTAGTGGAAGAGAGATACCTTCAGTCACTTAGGATGCAAAATGCCAGGCCACACTACTTGACTGAAGGTGATTTGTCCCAGACAAGTTTTAGGGAGAAAATATCAGCACATTTATTACCCTTCTTGTAGCCACTGTCAAAAGGACCTTCTACAGCATAAAGCAGAGGGCAAGAGGAAAAGCACAAGCATTTATCACTCCTCTTAAAATAGCATTTGAATGTCACCTTTAAAACCACACTCTTAAATCTCTTTAGTGCTCAGCTGGGATATTAACACTTATATTCCTAAATCACTTGGAGGTAAACTCCTATGAGCCATCTTCATATCTCTAATGCCTATTTTTTTGTTATTTCATTTCCATTATAAAGCAAAGCCATCTGTAATATTTACCACCTCTATCAGTTTACTAAAGCACACCCAGTAAGAAAGTTCCCACAACAAGGTGAGAAGGAACCTCCTTCACCACAAAAGACACTTTTGCTATTAGACTGCTCCAGAGCAGACTACAGTCATGGTGAAGACCCCTGACTGCTTGAGGACTTCTGGCACTGCTACTGCTGATGCATCAGGACCTGCCAAAGCTGTACATCAGCGTGTACTGAGAGTCTCCACCTAATGGAATGGTCTCTTTGCTTGGAAATGCTAAAAAGCATAGTGCAGAGATACTGTTACCTGCCAACCACTGATATAATCTGGGCAACATCAAACATGAGCTGAGCAGAGGATCTCACCCATCCTCTAATGTGTTTTATAACCACAGAGTTATAAACATGTAAGAATTTTCACTCATTATATAAATCATGCCTGCTAAAAAAATCTTTTTTAAGACAAGCATGCTCTACTCTCCTGAAGAACTAATGAAACTTTCCAATAAAAAGAAATGAAGTCCACACAGAGGAATTCTCTTTGCCATCTGCTATAGACAAAGTAACTGAGCATCTCCAGAAATAGGGTTAAAAGCAACAAGCACACATTTGAATCCTAAAATTCAGGCCAGTCAGCCACAGGTAACAGTCAACATCAGCTAACAGTAGCTACGCTATGACTCTCAGAAAACCAAATTAAAATAGGCTAAGGGTTTTGTTTTACTACACACATTATTTCTGCCCAGCTCACTCCATTCCAATGGAGTCTGCACTAGGGACTGTCCTTTACAATGAAGGACATGTGCTATGGAACCTAGCACTCATGTGGCTTCCTCAGCACATGATCTTTCAAAAGAAAAGTAACCTTTAAGTTCATGATGTACTTCGTAAACAAACAAATTCATCGTCTAAATTAAGAGCAAAAACACTGTTTGCCACTATGTATGATTTTAGATCTGCATTTTTATCAGAAGTGTGATTCGACTTCATGTTTGAGCTGTTGATGCTAAAGCTGTTAGGTTTGAAATACAGCCTAAGACCTCGTTTAGGAAGATGTCTCAAATTGTAGAAGTATTTCTTCGGATTTAAGTTTCACCTTAAAATTAATGACCACAGCCCTTTACAGTCAGTTGTGCTTTTGCCAAACCTTCTTCCAACTTCCCCCAATAAGAGTCACACCTCTGATGTGATATATGGCTAACAGCAGCTGTTGAAGCATGAAAGACAGTAGCAGCTACAGCCTGATCAAAATAAATTAACCAATGTTTTGATAAGGAAACAGTCAATACTGGAATTAACTAACAACCTCTCAATAACAGGATAAACGTCTTCTAGATAGTTAAGCAAGTCATGAGAGTCAGTCATTTTTTAAGTTGCAAAAATCTCTTTGCTTCTTTCACTACAAGCAATATATTTTCTTTGTTTAAATCCTCAAAGCTAGTAAAAAAAAAAAAACCCACACAAATAAAGGCAGAACCTGCATCATCAAGCAATAATTCTACAATACTCAGCACGACTGTTCACTTCCCCGTGAACAGACATACTAACAGCAAGACTAACCATGATAAACTCAGCCTACAGTCTTTATTTGATTAAATAGTTTAAAAATAAGGGATGGTGCATCTTCTTCTCTACATTACTTAAAACCAACATACAGAGAACCCATGACTGTTTTTCAGATACAAAGGAAAGCATATCTGAACCCTTAGAAAGGTGGATTGCTTTAAAAAAGTGTGAATGTATGAAAGGTAGTGATTTTTTTAAAATCATCTTAAACTATACAGATTTTGCTATAAAATTCTATCACTTTTCTGTTCCTGAACATGAAAGACTGCACTAAGACTGACCTAAAGAGTCAATGAATATATTTCCTTAAGGCTGCCTATAATACAGCCTGTTTCTGTTCAAACCAGGACACAGTCAATTACTTAACAACCCCGTTGTCTCAACAGACAAAGCTCACATTTACTCCAGCCTGCAACATTCCAGTCCTAAACAGCTAGATTTCAAATTTAAGTAGTAGTTAACCATTGCCCAGCTTAATATTTCAGACCTACATGGACTCAGTAGCCTTGGGCAGCTTCCCACTTTTATGAGTTGAACTAAACTGGTTGCTGCACACGCATAACCCGCCCGATCGAGGTTTTATTCCTTAAGCAGCAGATCCAGGCAGTCAAGACCAAGAAGCTGCAAGAGCAGCACACTGATGCCCTCCACACCACCATCCTCACATTTTGCCATTCAGATTTTGTAAAATCAACAGGTTCCTCGATTTGGCTATCGAACCTTCTATAGAAGAAATTTAGCAGCACTTCTTGATGGCCATGCAGCAAGCAAACTGAATAAACAGAAGCGAGAAGGCAGCTAATAATGACTGCTTCAACCTTGAAAGACATATCATGCAGAGTTGATATTTTTACAGCTATTAGTTGATATCTCAGACAAAACTCTCAAGTACTTAGACACACACAAACCAGTTACTCATATAATGGAACTATGCACCTACACACAATACAATAATCAGCACAAATACCGTGCTATTCTGAAGAACTAGGCTAAAAAGACCTCTCATGCTAAAAAATGCCATGCCAAAGGTCATATTGAGAGCAGAGCCTCAAAATGTAGGATTAAACATTAGGCTACTAAATCTGCATTTAAACATTGCGTATTTAAACTGCTTTTCAAAACTGCTAAGCTCCTGCTGGCTGTTAGGGGTAGTAATTTAAGCATTTGCCGCATGGAAGGAGATGACATAAATGACAGCAATGAAAGTCACATTCTTATTTTACTCAAAAAGTTGAAGGAAAACATTCACTGAAAACTTCGCAAACACATGTAAGACCGTGACGACATAGAAAAAGTCATGACAAGACATTCAAATTGGGGAAGATGGCTCATGAGACTTCTACATTTCAGCTCATTTACCTACTGAGAGAGCAGCACTGCTGATGCCAGGACAGTTATGCAAGTGCCTGACCACGTCCGTGGGAAGCACGCCTAGTCTCCTGCGTGTTTAATGCCTAGCTCTCACGGCTGTCACAGACACCACACATGGTACATTCCTCCTGCGTACAGATTAGCCAAAATATAAGACCAGAGCTGTAAAGTGACTGCAACATCATTTCTGACTGCTGCTTCCAAAGAAACTTGGTTATCTGAACGCAATGCTTTCCTAGTATACACTTCACACAGTACAGTTGTGTTAAAAATTAAGTCCGTACAGTTTAGACATCAAAGGATAGCATCATCCCAGGAAGGGGAGATGCAACTTGCAAAGATGAAAATAGTGACCTGATGCACTTCAGAAATATGAAGATGCCTTCAGTGGGAAGCATCTGCAAATATGATATAAGCATTTCTGAAAAGTTTAGTTCCACATTTATCTTTCTGAAATTCAGTTAGTTCTTCACAGAAATACATATCCTTACAAAAATCTGCAGGGGCTGTCAGTGTAAACTAAGAATTGGGGAGGGAGGGAGGAGTGAAAACCTCAGGTCCCTTTCTCAAAAGTCACAAGTTTTGCCTATGTACAGTCAGCTAAATGCCATGAATGCTATTCAGTGACATCTTTTGGGCAAGAAATCCATGAAATCCTAAGTTCCCCACATAATCATTCAGCAGGAGCCAGACTGCATTTGATTTCCTTAATGCATGATGTACTTTGCTGAAGAACAGGCTTCTACCAAGGCAACTGAGGGCACAACAGCCTTCGAATATTTGGCAGCCTGTTGCTGTCAAGCAGCTGATGCAGGAATGACCAGCCTAGAGTTCAGCCTGTGCCACAGATTTGGAAACAATATCCTACGTCATTCAAGTTCACAGGAGCTCAGATATAAGACCGCAACCACGTCACGTAGGAGGGCTCTGATGCAAACCCACCGAGCCTCGTTGTTACATCATACAAAGTCATTCGCCACAACAGTTGGGCTGCAAACTCTTTTCCTAACATGGGAGTACTGCTAATTTTAAGTCAGTGCTTATAACATGAAGTAAGAAGCCTCAGCGTGTCTTTTCTTTCCAGATCAGAAGAAAAAGACAAAAGTCTACAGCCATTTATTACAAGCACATATTTAGAGGCTTTTAATGAGGTAACCAGAGCAATAAGGAAAAGAAATAATGTTTTTTACATTTAAGTACATTACAAACATGAGTAGGAGGGGACAAGCCTAATCCAGAGACACTTCAGTTTTAGTGTTACATAACCTGGAATTTTAAGAGCCCTTTTTTGGTCGTATGACCACCCTCTCTCCCAATGTAAGTTTAAAACACAGATGTGAAGCGGTTTATCTAAAAATAGTCCTAGATAAGCAAGTGAAACAATTGTAGCCACAAAAATATTTCAGGAATACTCTTCAAAACATTTGACAGAGGTGTTAACCTTGCAAACAACGCCATACAGGGGAGCAGTAACATGCTTAACGTGACCCCTAAATGACGTTTGACCATGACAAGGCAGCCGTGTAGCCAACATAAAAAACACAAGAAGATATGAAAAATTGTATGGACTACACGGCTGCCTTGTTTTGGTGGGTTTTGGTGGGCTGGGGACATTCAGCTGAGTGCTTGCTGCTCCGTGGCTGTGCGATGGCCAAGCGAGCACAAAGCCCTGGCAGGGCCGGCGGGGAGGTAGTGTCAGGGAGAAGACTTATATTGTCGCCATCAGTCACCCAGATATCTCCCCGCAATTACATTCTCTTCTCAAGCTGACACTAAACCGGCCCGGGGATTCAAGAGGTGGGACCAGCGGCGACCCCACTGGGGCGCTGAAAAAACACCCCCACAACCGATGGCTCCTGTTAAGGGCCGGGCTTTTTGAGCACCTACTGCAGTTGTCACTGATTAACCAACTTATCTGGCAATTTCCTACATTCTTTTGCATTTAAAAAGGATCTGAAAGGCCGAGAGTCATCCCTTGCATATTCCCGGGGGAGTGGGAGGCTGCGCCTCGTCCGGCTGGTGGGGCGCGGAGGGGCCTCCGCCACCCTCCCGCCCTCCTCCCCCAGCTCGGGCCTGCAGCTGAAAATAATTTATCTGTTCGCTCAGCCGGGCTCCCGGCATATGCGACTGGGAGGGAAACGTATCCATCATGGATAAACTTGAGCACAAAGACAGGCTGAGTGTCACAGGATACAAAAGGGCAGAGGTCGCCGCGGCGAGCAGGAGGGTTTGCGCAGGGCAGGGCAGGGCGGCATGGCCGCCTTACGGCAGCGCCGGGCCCGGCCTGCCCGGCCGGTCACAGCCCCTCGAGTAAACAAAGCCGGAGCCACAAAAACCGGAAAAAACCGCTGTAAACAACAAAATAATCGGAGGGGTGACGCAGCTCTAAGTAACACGAGGCCTTTCCCCCTCCCTTCGCTGAAAGCAGCTCGTGGTGTTTACACCCAGAAAGCTGGGAACTGTAAAAATTCATGAGGTGGAGACTCAAATGTTTCCCAGAGTTTCTGAACATGTGATTTTCACCGAAATGTATTTTTTTAATCACAGGCAGGTTTTAAGACTTAATCGTATCCCAAAAGGCTATTTCCAGCTATAGAATTATGAGCACTTTAAAGTAGCCAGACCCCATATTTTACTTTACCTGTTACAAGGCCAATACAATCATGTTTCATTCATAGTTTATGAAGTCTGAAAAACCACTTGATGAAATTACAGTCTACCAATACCACACATGGTATATTTGTCCACGTATATTCTATAATCATTTCAATTTATGACTTGTACTTAAGAGTCATTTTCCTGTACATGTGTTCTTCATAAATACTGGTAGATCACAGTCTGTGCTTTTACAGGAACCACATATCCACACTCATTTCTGTGAAGATAAATACACCTTATGCATCCAAAGTGAAAAGCCAGAGTTTTCACAGGACTAAAGAGAACACACTTCAGGACTGCAGAACAAAATGGTAGTTCTCCCTTACACTCTTTATATGTGGCAAGAGGAATCATCCTACATCTGAACTTAAGCCCTCGCTCAACTGCCAATACTGATGATCGGTTTTGCCCCATACACTTAAGCATAACTTCATGATTGTTTCAGCAAAGAAAAAAATTATTACATATTACAATGGAAAAGGATTACAAAATGTCTTATTCAGAAAAAAATGACATCACTGTTTCATATAGTATTTTAAATGAAATCACACATAGAATGGCTTGGGTTGGAGGGGTCCTTAAAGATCCTCCCAAGCCCCAAACATGATCTACTGGATTTTACAAATTTTATCTTCATTACAAAGAAGACCTGCAGTACCACACTAATTATGTATTTTATCATATATTATAGACTATTTAAATGAAGTGTTAAATTATTTCACTAACTTAAAATCAACCATAAAGAAAAAGGGTTGGGGAGTGAGGGTGTGAAGAAAGACAGTATGCTGCAGGACACAATGCAGCACACGGAGTAAATAGATTTGAGAAACCTTCCTTTAGTGCCTGGACCATTGAGTGGGTCCAGTGATGTCCTACAGGATATGGGGGACAGCTGAGACACAGGACAGATAACCAAAAGACCTTCCACAACTAGTTAATTAGACTACTTAAATTTGAGAGGTAGGTTTGTTTGTTTTGACAAAATAACATATGCACCTTGAACATTCTATTGTTTTTTTGAAGGATA
Organism: Manacus vitellinus; assembly: GCF_001715985.3. Taxonomy (NCBI): domain Eukaryota; kingdom Metazoa; phylum Chordata; class Aves; order Passeriformes; family Pipridae; genus Manacus; species Manacus vitellinus. The sequence continues at coordinate 36,400,956 of NW_021939396.1, forward strand.
TGACAAAAAAGGTAGTTTATTCTTGGTCAGTGGAATGGAAGCAGGCTGTTGCATGTACAGATGAAGTCTGATTTTTTTGTTGTTGTTGTTTTTTGGTTTTTTTAACATAATGCCTGGCTCACAGTGATACTTATTCAAACCACAACATAAACAACTATACCAGGCTGTTCTCTGCAATGGAGTGGCAAGGGAAAGAGTGTGGTGGTCTCAACTTCCATTGTATAAGACTAAGATATTTAAGAGTAAACAAACAGCTGCATTCAAGTTCACTTAGACATGGAAAAAGGGTGCCTAGACAGCATAAACAATAGTGGCAGAAGTTATACATTGAAATGGGGACTGTCAGATGAGTGCAACCCTTATCAGGCTTCACATGCAGCGTGGCCTATCTTTCCAGGCACGACTGAACTGAATGTTTTTCCTCTATAAAAGCAGAGCAGGTTCAAAGGGAAGAAAACCAAATTTTCTTGTGCAGAACTTTAATGGGCCTCCAGACAAAGAAGAAAACTAACTGAGGTGTTTTCAAGTGTGTTGCCTAATTCATATGCACTTCTAAGATGACTCCAGCATAGGTATGTTCAAGCAAACAGAGCCTTCCAGGGAAAAATTTGTCACCTAAAGTTCTAGAACTATGCAATCTCACTCCCCTTTTCATCAAGATTTTGAAGAACTTGGAAGTAATTATCTTTGACTTGCAAACAACTGATCCAGTACCCAGAGCCACAGTCATTCAAACTACTGCAAGCAGTAGGAACACCTGACATTCATCTACCACAAAATCTTTTACGCACAACAGCAAAGTTCTTGAGCTACCTTCAGTTCTCCACAATCTTTGCAGAGATGGATGGTGAACATACCAGAGCAGTGCTGCATTCATAGATCAGATATGAAAGGGAGTTTTTACTTATCTAAAAATGAACTTGGAAATCAGTTCCACTTCATGGTAGGCAGCTCCATCTTCACTCAGAAAGCAGAGCTAAACTTAATTTTATAATGGGAAGCACTATTTTCAGTGTTCCTAACGATTCACATTCTGTTTAAGTTTACCTTTCAAGCTTATCAATCTTGCTGCAGCGTTTACAGAGAATTAGACATTTCCAAGCTCTTCTAAATTAAAATAAATGAATAAACCTCCCCCCAAAAAAACAACCAAACAAACCCAAAACAAACAAAAAGACCCATTTCCACATTGCCCTCCTCTCAACAAACACAAAAATTTATTTTGACTCACTAGAAAACTGTGAGGTTAAAATTTAGTGTGGAGTGCTGGGGTGTTTTTTTTGTTTTGGGTTATTTTCTGGGGTTTTTTTTGTTGTCATCATTTTTGTTGTGTTTCTTTAAGTAGGAAAAGCAAGAAAATTGAAGAAACGGGCAGGCTGCCTAGAAGGTTAGACTACTATGTTAAAGCATAAGAAATAAGAAGGCTTATTTTGATAACTTTGGAAGAGTTTGATTACAAACTTAGCTGGACTAGCAATTTCTTTCATGTTTGTAAATACCTGAAAAAGTGAAAGTCTGACCAATAAAATGGCTCATTAAAAAAAATCCCAAGCAAAAACACTCAAGCTGCAAAGATCCCAGAACAACAGAACTCAGCACTCCTGAACAAGTACTATATGAAGATTGCTACCACACAGGTTTGTGTAACCAGCCAAGTTTAGAACTATTTCACTTACTATTCAGAGTCCAGTTCTCAGAACAAAACCTACAACAGCTAGTGTATTATCTCTCCTACAGTGCAATGCAGAAACACTACGAGCTAAACAACATTTCCAAATTTATTTTATCTCCACAAAAAAACCATCATTCAGAATAAGATAGCAAACGAAAGACTGAAAGACTATACTATGTTTTACTTAAGCATCTACTAAATGGCATTTTTATAGCATAGACTTAGATCGCCAGAACCCAACACTACAGTGCTCAGCTGAGGAAAAAGCATGGATGAGGCTCTGCTAGAGATCAACTGATTTAGAAGTCACAGGAATTAGAAGCAGATTAAATACTTATGCTGTATTAGCAAATATTATTTGGACCTACAACCAAGACTCAGGTAACGGTTTAATTAATGATGCTTGCAAAGCAATAAAATCTAGCTCCTTTTCCCCCCAATTATATATACTATGTAAAACTAGTTATGAAAGTAGAAGTACATAGAAGTACTTTAAGGGGAAGATGAACTGCCTGCTGTCACTACAATACCTCCACAATGAGCTTTCCTGTCCCATGTTTTACAGTACCTTTTAAATTATTGTATCTGGTCACAAAGCATTATCAAAAAATCTGAAACATGCAAGAGGATGATTCTTCTTTTGCTACCCTGTTCAGCACCTGAAATCCAGGTACCTCCATGTGTTTTCAGGCAACCGTTATCCCTGAGTTTAGTCTTGAAAAAGAAGCAAGAGAGAAGATCCCCTCAGAGAAGTACATGTTATGTACTCTCAACTGAGACTGCAGCTTCAAAACAAAGCAAGCAATGAAACATCACACCTCAGTAACAGCCAGTCATCAGAATCAGGCCCCCCTGGACACTGTATACCAGTGTGCCAAGCTTGGGAAGGAACAAGTTATTCAGGAAAAAAAATTCTATTTGAGAAACTTCTGCGCTTACCACTCAAAAATACACAAAGACTTAACTTAATACATCGATCTTCTACCACCTGCTCTTTATGTAAACTGTTAAGGAGGTTCTTTTGTCTGGATGTCCCTCAAAGCCAGGTCTCACTCCTCAGCGTAAGGGACACTGACACCAACTGCACTTATCATATCTCCACAGCACCCAACACATTCTGTGCAGCTCCGCAAGTTACTCAAAAACCAAAAGTGAAGAGTCAAGCAAAAGACATGGGAACCAGCGTAATCGAGAGATGTCTGCAAGGCAGTAGCAACAGCTGTCAACTGGATTTGCTCATCGGGATTGTCAGGAGTCCCAGCCTGCTTCTGAGCATTCAGGTAAGCCAGCTGCCACCTTCCCTTTCAAATGAACTCCTCACTAGTCAGTCATGACTCTCACAGCAACTCTGGGTTACAGCACAGGCACTGTGATCATATTCAAAAGCTGTTGCTACCAAAACCTAGAAATATTTATTTAAAATTTAGACTTTTTTTTGTGTGTCTTTTTTTTTCCTCTGGGGAAGGCTGCATTTGTGTTTGATTTGTGGCTACTTTATAAATTAACTCTTTTACTGTTGAAGTAACTCTTTCTGACACCTCCATATACAATACATACTTTTAGAATGAATAGAAGATACTATGAAACAAGAATTACTCTGTATCCGTAATCTCCTTAGTAAATAGTAATTGATGCATTAGATAAAAAGAAAAACCACCAAGAAAACCCAAACAAAACCACTTAAATATCTGTGTGCTTAAAAGGAAAAATTCCCCTATTCTTTAGGGATCTCAAGATTGTAAACAGCATTGCAGACAGGAGGGATTATTACATTTTTCACAGCATCAAGATGCTCTATGAAGAAACAGGCTACATCACTTTTTCTGTTTGCAATAAACATGTAATTCAATGTAGTTCATTTAAACCAGGAGAGTCAGCTCCCTGGTATCGGCCTGGTCCACAAATAGCCCCTGTTGATAATCTGGGAATTTGAGATTATTGCTATGGCCATAGCATACTACTTTACCTGATGATCAGCAGTTAGTTTTTCATGTCTCACACCCATGCCCTATGTCTTCTTCACAAGAAGGACAAAACTAAGCTCCCTCTCACACCTTCTAAACCACTGAGTGAGGTAGCAGCATTAAAGCTGGAGTAGATTTACAGTTAAGGTCCAGATCTAAAAAAGCCTTTTTCTCCAGAGCTGAAGCCAATGAAAACAAGTTTAAACCAGAGTTTCATTTGAGAGGAAGGAAGAAGGATACATCAGCAAAGCAGCGATGCAAGGAACATCTACAAGATAGAAATCTATGGAGCGCCTCTATTTCAAACCTATGATCGCAATATAGTCCAATCATTCATACTTTGTTAGAAAAGTGGTGTCCATCTTACTTCAAAAAAGACATACCACCTTTTAAGATAACTGACACAAAGGTGCAACAGAATATACCTTGAAATCTTTTTACAGTTTTGAGAACTAGATCGAAGATTTCAGTGATAACCACAAATTTCACATTTCACTGGAGCCAGAGACTGTCCAGCCAGTTTTTCTCCCTACTTCTTTTTGACCTAGGCATCTGCACCTTTGAATGAATTCAAACTCAGAAAACTAATTCATCCATTTAAATTAATTTCCTATTTCTGCTCCACCATACTGTAGCTACTTAATCTGAGTGCCTTGTAGCTAGACAGACTATCATACCTAATAACTCCTTATACCATCAGTAGACACTCACTCCACTGTCTGTTGTTCCCAAACTTCAGAAATCACAAGCTGGATTCTCCTTGACCCTGATCTTTTATTTTCCCTAGTAATGCTCCAAGTGCTGAACACGGGATGGGGAAGCTTCTTTCCAAAACATTGCACAGCCTCTTCCCTGACTGCTGCGTACTCTTACTGTTCAACTAAACTCCCAAACTATTAACAACATGGTAGTTCCCCACTACTAAGCACAAATGAGAGACTGAGTCATGCAAATGTTATCCATCAATAAAAACATTCATGTCTCACCAAGTCCTCTCCTTCTTGTTCAATGTTTCATTCACTCCATGTTTTTCAGAAAGGCAACACATCTCATGGGCATGGAACCTCTCTTCTCACTCTGCATGGAACATGTGTGGCAGCTGCACTTGCATAGAAAACCTCCCAGAAGTATATTACACCTCTGATAATGCAATACATCTATCATCCCAAAAGGCAAACAATTGCTCCTATCAGCAACTCTATATTTTATTCCTCCATAATCAGTTTCTGCCAACATCAAGCTAATAAATGCATGATCCCCAGTTAGAAATCAGTGGTTAAGTTACATATATTGTATTAGCTGGGATGTGGGGGCAGAGGGGGGCTAATTTGAGAAATACATAGAAGCTTTGCTTTCAGGAGAATGAGAATTAGCACTTTTAATGTGCTCTGGGATTTCAAGTTGAATGTATGAACCACTTAAAAAAAAAATCACTTTACAGTAATTTCCAACTGGTTGCCTAACACCCATCTCCTAAGTGACTATCATCAAAACATAACCATAACACTAGCAATGAATTAATATTAAAACCCTTCAGTGAGATCACAGAAGTCCTCAAAGAACAGCCCAAGTTGTCAGAGCACACTTCTCCCACACTCTGAATAGTAGTTAGGTTCTGGAAATAAAAGCTTTGTTCAATTTCTAAAGTGGGTGCTAGGTACATTTCTCATTTACATATATAATTTTGAAATTCAAACCAATTTGATGGTGTCTAAACAGATTTTAAAAGCCAAGAACGACTACTTTCAAAAAGAAAATGATGCAGTAGTCAGAAAAAGGGGAAGCTACACTCACTCACTAGGACAATTTGACTAGCAAGGGACTGCACTCTGACAATTTTATTAACTTTGGCAGTGATAATTTATGAAGTTTTGCAGGGTTTCTGTGTATCAGCAAGTCAGAAGTGGTTACAATTCTTCACTTACAAAATGGAAATTTTGTTGTTCACCTATTTTGCGTTACAGAAATACTTCTCAGTCGCAGGCCTGCATTGCCACTGTCTCTGCTGCTGTTGGTAACTCACCAGATTCACTCACAAGAGAGCAACAGCTCAACGATCTGTGAAAGGGATAATCTAAGTGACTGCAGGATGGAAGAAGTGCTAAAGACAAGAGCAGCCTAAAATAGCAGTCTGAAGATGGGCAGCAGGCATCTGCCTGCCAAAAGCAAAAACACCTCACGGGGTCAAGTTCCCCAGCTCCTAGGCCAAGAGAGTGATGACCATGTTAAGGTTTCTTAACACCTCCCTGACTCCCCACAACTTCTCACTAGTTGCATATTTTTGTCTTCACAAATAAGGCTTCAGCTATTTCTCTGTCTGTCTGCTGCATCTTAACATTTAGCATCACTGTGCCTTTCTGAGCCCACCACAGAGCAAAGCACAGTGCTCCTCCCAGGACAGGGGGCAGCTGCCACATGGGACAGGCCTACAGCATCACGCACACAACTGAGTAAATACGTTTGCTACAAAGAAATGAAAATGCACCTAACAAAGTTTCTCAAGATACTAGATGTCTTGCATGCCAAGTTTCTGAGAGAAAAGGAAAATAAGCATGCAAGCCATTTTCTCCAAAACCACAACCCCTTAATTCCCCGGGTCAGCACGGTGTCTGGTCCTTCAACATTTTACTCGGCTCAGCAGATGAGGAAACAGTCACACCAGAAGGCCCTGTAACAGATGGAAACCAGAGCAGCTGGAGAGCAGGGAAATGTCTGTGCAGGCGAGGGGGTGGGGTGGGGGCAGAAAGCCCATCCCCACTCTTGAGCTTTAAAGCTGTGTGCAGCCATCACGCCGTACTGCAAACTCAGCCCCCGGATCTGCTGGGGAGAAAGTTGAAGGAAGCAGTATGTGGCCGGATGATTTAGTGCTTCCCAGACTTCCCATCAGGAGAGCAATACTGAGCCATGCAACACAGGCCTGCAAGCACTGGGTGTGAGCCCCTCAGGGGAATGGGAGATAGTGGAAAAGAGCAAGCTGGGCATTTGCCTTCTTCATGAAAAGCAGAGCAGATGAAGAACTGCTAGCTGGAGAAGGCCTAGAACTGGAATGGTGAGGAAGGAAACAAAACTACATATGCATACTGGAGAAATGAGTAAGGAAACAGTGAATGAATTAATACCAAAACCTGTGAAGGCTTGAGGGATTTTTTTTCCTTCTTTTTTTAAAATAAGAGGTATTACAGAACCAAAGTGGCACAGAGATACATTTTTAAAGAGAAAAAACCCAGCATGGTAAATGAGGAAGAATAAGAATTGAAGAAAAAAACCTGCCATATGGTGCAACTATTCCACTACAGTTTAGATTCACAGCTTTACAACACCTGCGCAGTAAATAACCACATTAAGTCATACATGATGTCACCAGTATTTCCTTTCTCAACTTAGTTAACTATTCGGGAAATACATCTAACAGGGGGTTTTATACTGTTGGAAAGACAAATGACTGTCCATGATTAAGATGCCCATTCCCTGACACAGCTTGGACAGCAGCCTATCCAGTTCCCAGATGAAGGAAACAGACCAAGCCCTATGAGGCAAAGTAAGCCATTAAGCAGGGAGTTTATTATAAACAAGAAGAGTGAGGTGGGTTTTTTTCCTTGTTTGTTTGTTTCTTTTAATCTGGGTTGGAACTACCTTCTGCAATCCTTCTGCTCCTCAAGTCAGGGGACAAGAAACTAAACTGATCAACGCGTAAGACGGAAGTCCTCATATGAGAGCAGCAGATTACAGCGTTAACCCAGATAATGCAAACAAGGTCAGTCAACGCTTGTGAAAGGCACACAGAAATACTCCATTTTCTATGTATGTGTGTGTCTATATGTATATATATATAAAAATATATATAAAAATATAAAAACTGTTCTTTACCTGGCCTGCCATGTAGAATTAGACTTTGAACATTGAGTTTCAGGAGCTGTGAACAAGTGCAAAATTGACAGGACAGGGGAAAGTTTTCATGAAAATTTTTCCTCCTTAGTTATTTCTGTTCCTAACCTCGAGCATGATGCTTTTGTTCTACTATTATCCCAAACATCTCAAGAAAATTCAGGTGCAGTCTGACACCAGAGGTAAGCTGATCTAACCATTAGTTGCCATCAGAAGATAGTCATCACAGGGGTAGCTGAACAGCAATGACAGCACAAGGAAAGAAGTAAGAGTGGTATGGCTGATTTCAAGCATCACAACCCATTGGATCAACTTATTACTATACCATTCATTCAAACTGCCTTCAGGCCATGGCCAGGTGGTTCAACAACTTAACCTGAAAAGCACAACAGTAAAACAAGCCAGGCATTTGCTATACAGAAAGAATATGAGAAACCACTGTCTGCTGGTATGACTTGCAGAGAAAACAATTTATGAATTTTAACTTGGTCAAATATAGGAAAAATATTTTGCATCCAACTAATCAAGCACACAATCAAATCAACATTGAACACTACACAAAGCAAGGGAAATCTTGCAGTTCCCTCTAGCTACTCCTGCTGGCTGGAAGATTGCTGACCTAGAGCTATTTCATACAGTGTAAAACTCCAGTGAAGGATGTGCTGAGATCTGGCATTAGAATTTCTTTTAGACAAGAAATGTTATATTTCAGTGTGATTTAGGAAAATAAAGGCCATTTGTGAATACTAAGGATATTTGTCAAGAGAGTCAAAGAACAGATTTTAGTTAAGACATTCCAAAAGCAATTAATCCATGGTGCTCAGAGGACTGCCTCCAGCAGTTCAAGCCAAGCACACATACAGTTCCTCAATGAATGGTTGTGATGGATAAACACCCTACTTAAAGGGAGAATACTTCATCAACATCCATTCAACACCTAGGAAGCCTTCTGGACCTAGAGAGGTAAAACTTTCTTAGATTTCTCAGTACACTTCCCCTGCTCACATTGTACTTGTCTGCAGTCTTCCCTAAACCCCCACATGAAGAGTCCATTAGCATAAGATAGGGTTTTACATATTCTTTTTTTTTAAACATATTCACCACAAGAATTTTTAAATATATCCCACTATTTGAAACACTTTTGTTCCAAGAGCTGACCATTACAGACTATTTTCTAGATATGGCAGGACAAATTCCTTCCTGTCTGAGAGTTTCCATGGTAATAAAAGTCCCCTTTAAACACATTCACGGTGGTTTGGGCAGGCCAAACAGGCAGCCTTTGTACTGAAAAGCTCCCTCTTTGTACTCCTCTGTGCTGATCCTGCACAAACTACCGTAAAAGTGTATTTTAGTGGAGGCAGAGTAAAACTAAGGCTCACATCAGTTTCACACGACAACTGTTTATTCCACAGCACAGATACAATCCACTGGAAGATTCCCTTCCCAAAGAATTTCAAGTGGTTGGAGAAAACAAGCTACAGGACAGCCTATGACACATTTCAGCAGACCTAACTGCAGCAACTTTGCCACTTCCACCATTAAAAAAGACAAACTGAAATGACCATCCTCCTTTTCCCTTCCCCCCCTCCCCATCATGGAGTCTCATTGCTATTTGGGGATGGCATATTTACACCAGTGCATGTGTCTCTAGTTAAACAAGAGTGGTCTCAATCAATAGCTCCGCATCAGCATGCAGATCTATCATGGAAAGGGACTGAACCACACCTAATGTGTGCTTCAGAATGTTTCTATATATTCCTCCAAACAAACAAACAAACAAAAAAATGTTTTTAGAATGTTCAACAAAGCACTTCACTTTAAATTTCTATCTATTCACATTTTTGCTTTGGCACCTTTGAGTACTAGCACAAATTCCAGAACATTTAGGTCTTGCTCCAAGCAGAACATCTTTTTATTAGGAGTTTACATTTCAGTACTTCACACAGTATTTCAAATTTAAAAAGATTTTTTTCTGCTACCACTATAGCAGACCTTCTACAGATGCTGGATCAACTCTACAGACAACAATTCTCTTAAAGAACCAAATCATTAAGCATAAACGTGCAACCCTAATTCAGTAAGAAAGGTTTCAGCCATTCCTTAGATTTTCCTTTGTTAAGTCTTCAAAAACTTATATGGAGATTACTTCAGATAAAAAGTCTCTATTTCCTGGTCAAGTTTGGTCACTAGAGCTTTCAAAGTTTCAGACATCTCAGGAAGACTCTTAAGTGCAGCTCAGTTCCCAAGCCAGTATTTCTTTGCTTATAATAAAATACAGAAGAGAAAATGTAAGCATCTGATTTGCACAGTGAGTTTTTCTCCAGTGCTACCATTAAAATCCAGGGTGGGTTTTTTTCCACCTCATCTAGTAGATACTTCAGCATAGCACAGAACTCTCTTATCCCAGGTTTTGAGAGAACATATGAAGAAAAAACAACAGGAATAGCTCCAAGAAACCAACATAATGCTTCACTATCAGCAGTTTTAAAACACCCCTCAAACACACACATGCACACCTCCTTTCTCAGCTCTCACCCCCACCATGTAACTCATTCCCTGCTGGTTGTCATTGCTCCCAAAAAGTCCAATCTTGACTACAGACTCTCTCCTTCTCAAGAATTGAAGCAGTTTGTATGGAAAGCATTATCTGGATGAGTAAAAAAAAAATAAAAATAAAATCAGTCTTTGGTCACTTTACACACATAAGAATGAAAATACCTCATCTTTGTGAAATCTAATTTAGAGGATTTTAGATTTCCTTTTAGGCAATAGAGGAAACAGCCTTAAAATTACAGCAAATTTAAAATTGTAGTAGGCAGTGCAGTAGCATTTAAGTCAAGCAGACTGAATAGAAGGTGTGAGAAAGGCATGTTATGCAGAACGATGATGACCCATAAACCCAAGCTGTGGCTGTAACTTTCTGGAGAAGCTTTTCAGTAGGCAGATTTTAAGGACAGGATCAGAGCAGACACAGAAAAATCAGGAGACAGCAAAGTATTCATGAAATGCCTCTCAAAATAACAGGTCTAATAGCTCACTGACTACTGGCAACTGAAAAATTATGGGTTTGGCTTCAGCAAAACTAACAGCATTTATTTTTTTTCCAATAGAAAATTTCAACTCGGGGAAAAGAAACTGAACAGAATTTGTTTTGGTTGCCAGCAAAACCTGGTCTATCGCTTTCGTTGAAACTAGTCCAATTTAAACAAACATCAATGTAACATCCCACATTTCTCATGCTAGCGAATCTTATTACGAAGACTTTCCACAAACACATGGTATTGATCAGTTATTATCAACAACAACAACAAAAGAAGTCATACACAGTCCTCAAGGATCATTTGTAGTAAATCCATCTACGTCAGCAATCTAGCTATAAATCTATGTCCCTAAAAAGATGCAACATGTTAGATGATTTTCACTGTAGGTTGTAATATTTCTGAGTATGTTTAAATTGCCCTCAAATTATGCTTTATCAAGCCATCATGCTGATTGTAAGATAACTGAATATAATCAGAAAGGGTAAACTGTAGCTTCTATTTCTTATGCACCCACTTCTTAAAATCAAAGTCATTGTACGACAAAGATTTCATTACCACCCTGTTCTGACAGAAACCAATATTAATTATTATTTGAATTAACCTTTGAGCCATAGTTTTCATCAGTACTCAGTAAAGACACGGACAATTTCTAATTACATTCTACTCTCATTATAAGTCACCAGGCTGTAAAGCTGCATCTGACAAGACTGCTATACTTGGCCTTGAAATGCTTTGGACTTCACTATAAATCTTTCAGAAACATCTAAGAACTCATTGAATACAAGAGCTATCACACAGGATGCTTCTCCAACAATTTAGAAACTGCTTTAAAGGGATACCAACTGTGATATGACGGAATTGCAATACTATTCCTGGAGAAAAATAAATTATCAGTGGCTTTATCATTTGGCATCGCTGTATAGGTGATCTTCTACCTAAAGTTACATACAGTGGATTGACTCAGTCCATCAAGTGCAGTGATCATCAACTAAATCATAATTATATTCAACAAATAATATAAGAAAATGAAAATGTATAGACTGGCAGAAATCTGATTCCCAAGCTTACAGCAAATATCTACAGCATAGGCTGTATTTATTACGGACTGGAGAGAGAGGTTTGATCCACTAAAGTGTTATTAGTTCTCTAGCAGGAAATATGGATTTTAAGGGTCATAAATGAAGAATAATCTCTAATTAATATAAAAAAAAAATAGTGCAAGAGGGCAATCTTTTTTTTTTTTTGTAATTTTTCAGCTTTACCTCACATAATCACTTTGCTGTGGTCAGTTAGCTATCCAGCAAAAAATGAAATAAACACACGGATATAGGGAAAGTAAATGCCATTCTGGAGAAAAGGTTTCTACCCTTGGCTATGCCAAATCTCTTGAACGAACAAATTAAACTTCTAAAAGAGTGATTTCTGGCTCTGTAACCCGAGCCTCATTTTCACAACTTCACAAAGCTCACATCTATGACTAACTCCAAATGTTCAATCTCTAAGCTAAAGACAGTTTTATTTGAAGGAATACCAGAGGCTGGGATCTATCAGGTTTCAAAACCAGAACTTGACTTAGCTGCTGACTCAAGACATATTTCAAGATAACGGAGGCATATTTCAAGACACCATTTTTAACGTTCTACTGTTGAAAATACCTGTATCTTAAAACAGAAGCCTCAGTATGAAATCAGTTTAATTCCAGTGAATGACATTTCATGTTACAGAAACCTTGACTTCGACTAAGATGCACAACATATATGACTTTAAATTTTTTCACGTTAAAAAAAACAAAACAAAACAAAAAACCCACCCAAACAAAAAAAACCCCAACCAATGATCTTTCCTTCACAGATCACTTTTATGGGTGCTGTGAATTAGACAGAAGAACTAAGTTACTAACAGCACAAAGATTTTAAAGAGAAAATCGTAAGACACAAGAGAACCTAATATAAAGTTCGGAGTTTTTAAACACAGAAAATGACAGTTGTGCATGTATTTAAACATATTATGGATTCCATTAGTTAATGCACAGCAACTGTGTAATCACACAGGGTAAAGATGGTCCATGACCAGAAGAGTAGCTGGATGCAATCAGGCTTATCACAAAACAGAATACAGCAAGACATTCAGATCTCGCAATTTTTAGAAAAGGCTGGAGATGATGTATGGGATGTCAGTCTATAAAAATGCAGTGTTTGTAGCATTGGTGTCAACAGTGTTACCGATTGTAAACATGCCTCCATTTAAACACAGAAGTTGTATTTTTACTTCCAAGCCAGGTGATTAAGACTACTGTCTTAAATCGTGTCCCCATACTCTGAAACTATCCAGACCCTTCACCTTAGGGCCCCAACTTGCTTACCAACTCAAATGGGCCATATTGGTTTGTTTCTGTTTTTTCATCCTTGCAGTTACGCACTTTTCAGAAGGTACTCCAAACATAGATCTTCTCTGTATTACAGTTAAATCTACGTGAATATTCAGATAAGCATTTTTCTTTTATACCCGATACATTAAATGCCTGGATTATTATTATTCTCTACCAGCTAAAAATATGTAACTGGTGGTTTGACTATTTCTTTTCTAGACATATATGGGTAAAAGGACAAGAGAGGAACGAAAAATCATCATTCTTCACTATGCAAAAACAGCGCTTAAACAGAAACAAACAATTTAATTCCTTCCAGGCAAGTGATGGGAAAATATCTGAGGATTCAGATCAATAATCATATGGGGAGGAGGGAAAGGAGGCATCAGAACCATCAGAACCATGGTGGGTTAGTCCATCTTTATGAACATTTTAAAGTACTTTCCACACAACATTTCATAGCGTTTGCTATTGTAGTTAAACTTCAAGGTAGACCAGAAGGAACAAGTATGTATCCAAGCCTTTGAAAAGGCAAGGAAAACTGGCAACTTACTGTGAAAAAGAGTCAGTGTTGATTTTATTCTACAACAAAGCCTACATTGTGACTCTATTCTGCTAATGCATTAACTGCTTCACAAATCACAGAATCATAGAATGGTTTGGGTTGGAAAGATCATCTAGTTCCAGTCCTCTAAAACAAAGCACATGATTTAACCTCATGCCACATATCCCCTTTAATAATAAAATTAAGATAATACTAACAAGATCATTAAATCATTAACACTAAATTTATTTGAAAAATGTATTTGGTCAGCAGAAAGGTTGCCTTTTAAAAGACGCAAAAAGATATTGCCTTACTGCTGGTGCATGAGGGGAACAAAAGCGGTATAGCCTTTGACAAGGATCACAGAAACAGGGGCAGATACCTATACATAATCCATAGCTTTGTTCAAGCTACTAGATTAAGACCAACTTCCCCCTCCCAATGCCATTTTCAAAATCCCATGTGTGGGGGGCATAAGGGACAAGGAGGTTGAGAGAGAAATCAACAGCATTGCAGCACCTCGTTTTGCTTATCAGCTATTCATAGACCATGACGAAATCCCCAACTACCTTCATGCCATTTTTTCGCATCAGATTTGCTAGTTACATTTTTCAGCAAGCCTATAAGCAATCTATTCTAATAAATCAGCCTATAAAAGCACCTATTCCATTTAAACCTCAGCACTAAATGACTGATAGCTTGTGATCTTCCAGTAGTAGAGATACGTTCTACTAATGCACAACTACACAGCTTTTAAACGAATGCGAGAATCCCCCTCCATTCTTCATTGCAGTCACTTTGGAGGAGAAGTTCAAAACACATTCATTAGGGAAGAGATACAAAAACTGGCAAGAGCACCCTTACGTTTAGCACCTAAAAGACTTTACCATCTTGGAACACGCTGCTTTTGATTGTTTCTAGGTTGGACTAGTTTCAACTCTTGTTACTTCAGATTCTGTTACCAACCTTTACTTTGCACACAGAAAGCCACTCCTCCACTTTCTTCTAGGTACTTTGCCAGTAATTAGATGAACTAAGAAGTGACCACATCCTAAAATTCCTTTGAGTTCTTTCTTAAACCAAAAGCCTATACTTCTCTATAGTTCCTCTCCCTGTTACCCTCACCAAATTTACCTGTAAGCCTATTGATTGCAATTTAACTTGTATTTTAATCAGAATAAAAAACAACTTATGAGTTATCTTGCACACAATGGCATGCTATCTAGAAGCTGTAGTCAGATTCATGAGAAAGTTTAAAAATTAACAGATTTGCAGACTTACAACTTTCCAAGTCATTTTCAGCTAAGCAAAGGAACAAAAATCTCAAAAAACCCCAGTACGAAGTGGTTATTATTTGTGCAAAAGTTTTTCTAAATATGGTACTCACACATCTATACATGAAGACATGAATAAACTCTTACTGTTCCACCACTGCTTCAAGCACCAAAGGTTTTTATACAGAGTGGTACTGTAGCATGTCACATACTATGATAAAACAGAGAGACCTCAGTATTAAACAATTAAATAATATATTACAGTACGGTTTTTCACACAGAGAACCAAGAAAAAGAAAAGCAGAAGTTATGGCTCCCATGATAACTACAGCTTGATTGTAATACTGTATTATACTGTATATTTGAACAAATGCATCAATTTACAATTGATGGGAAATTATACTGAAGGACACAGTCACGTACTTTGTCTCACTCCAAAATAAATCAGTGGCATTTGAAATAAATTTCCATTCCACTTGTACAAGTTAGTAAGGTGACTGGTTTTCTGGCAAGAAGAAATCACAGTATAAAAGCATATAAACCATATTTATCAAAAAATTTACATGAAGTTATGGTAAAGCACAGAGGGCAACACTGCTACATTTTAACTAGATCATGGACTATTTAAACATACATCAAATTATATTACATTCAGATTTGTTCATGTCATATTTGACTTAAGTATATCATGACTCATGGCTACTGCTAATGAAATTCATTAAATATATTTAAACTTAGTATTCCTAAAAAAGCAACAAGCAACAAAAACACATTGTTGGAGTGCTTACTCTCAGGCTACCAGTAAGAACATTTTTCAAGAAGAAGTGAATAAATTGGACAAAAAGAACTAGCAAGGAAAATTGCAAACAAAAGATATGCTCCTAAAAGAGCAAATTCATAAAAGGTCCTTCCACAAATGCCAGGTGTATGAAGCCTGCTAGAGAATCCACTGGACTAATATATAACCAAGATATGAAAAAAGTACTCCAAGAAAATAAAAATTAAAGTTTTCTGCATCTACTGTCATTGGAGAAGCTAAGGGAAGTTTTCTCCTTAGTCACATAAATCCTAAGAAGTAGTTTTGGTCAAACCAAACAGTAGCAAATTACCAGTGTGAGATGGCATTCATCAAGAGTTCTGAAGAGCTGAAGGATAAAATAGCCTATCTGTCCACTGTGCTGCATAATATCTCGGAGTCAAACACTACTTTCACATCAATGGTGCATCAGTTTTGAAAGGTGGTCACACCTTTAGCCTGCCAAGAACTACAGACCAATAAGTCCAAGGTCTCAGCAGGCCAAATAAGCAGAAGATAGAAGCAACATGGGCACATAGCTAAGTACAGGCTACAGAAGTGACACCTATGCTTTCCCACAGAAAAGTCCTGTCTTACCAATATAGGAGATTTCACTGAAGCAACTGGTAAGTGGTCAAAGTTTGAGCTAACCTGGATGACCAAAATGCATGCCAGCTGCTGAACAAAGGTCCTCCAGCAATAGTTCCTAAGGAAACTAAGCTACAACAGCAAAAAGGGAAGGCCTTCACATGGATAAAAGTAACCAGTTCAAAACAGGAAAAAACCACTAGAAAATATCACCCAGTTCTTTTCTAGACCTGCATCAACAGCATGCACATAAAAGATCTAGAAACAGATGGTGAAGCTTGAAGTGAGTTTGCTGATAATATTAACAAGTTCATTTTGCTAAAACTTAAAATCCACTATGCAGGAAGCAGCATCATACCCAGTGAAGGTGTAATAAAGTGCAGATGAGATTTAGTGTAGGTAAATAGAAGACAATGCATCTGAGGAAATACAATCTGACTGTTTTACATACATTTTACTGAGCTCTCACATGATCATCATCAATAAAGAGATTTGGGAGTCAGAATAAATAGATCTAGGAAAACAAGATTTGTCAGAAGAGTAAACAGAATACTAGACATATTTAAGAAAAAAAGAGAAGGGAAAAAAACCCCACAGAATTGTACAAGATGAGATACGCAAGTCTGTGAGGTATCTCTGTCTTGCTGCAGTGCTAGTATTTGCTCTGCTCACCTCCACTTCAAAATTAAAATTGACAGCCCAGAGAGGGCATTTGAAGACCCTTCAAAATCTCCAGCAAGAAGGGACAACCAGGGAGAGAATAAAAGAGCCTACGAAATCAGGAGCTGCATGGAACAGGTAAGTAGTGAACCATTGTTCTCTTTTAACAAGGAAACTAGAGAACATCAAACAAAACTAGCAGGTGGTAGGTTCAAAATAAAACAAACAAAAGGAAGCAGTTCTTCATATGATGTGTACTTAAGCTGCAGAACTCATTGCCATGGTCTCAATGGAAGCCAAGAGTTTACACAGACCAAGAGAAGACTAGATGAATTCATGCAAGAAAAATTCATTAAGCATTACCTATCATTTTTTCTGAGACAATTCTGAGCTGCAGAGTTGTAGAGGCTAAGGGAGGGGCTTGCTCTGTTTCTGGATAGCCTCCACCCTGGTCACTGTGAAACAGGATTTTGGATGACAGACCTCTGGTACTGAAAAAGTAAGGTGATATTCACAACATGGTTTTAATAGCTCTTGACAACTATGCTACTTCACTAAGACACAATTTCCAGTATATCATTTCACCCTCCTTTCATAAAGATGCTGTATCTTAGTCCATGTTACCAATACTTCAAGAATACAAGTGAGATTACAACATTCTAGAGGATCAGAGCATGAGACAGACAAGGACAACCAAAACTGTATCAGAGTCTACTGAAATTCTACCAGTCCTGTATAAAAATTACGCTATTCCAACAACAGAAAATTCAGAGAAGAGTTTATGATCTGGTTTTAACCCCTTAAAGAGTGGAAAAAAAAAAGGCAACAAAAATACTGACAATACTAAATACTGCAGCACAAGCAGTACTTCTCTGCATGCTACTCATTACCTGCAGTGGTTAAGTTCACTTTTTGCAACTAAAATAGTGGATTTTTAATAACTCAAAACAAAGTTGTGTTATACATTGACATTTTAGGAATACTGAGCTTGCACTAAAAACATTTTTTTCATGTTTGAAGGAAAAAGACTTAAAAACAACACTAAGTGATGAAAAAAATAAAATAGTCACACTTTTGATTTAAACAGCATATGTAAAAGATAGTATCAGCTCAAAGCACTGGCCTGGAGCTTTATTACTGTTATAAAAAGGTACTTAAAATAACTACAACATATTTAGGTTAAGCACTTAAAGGAATTACTGGAAGACTGAATTCAATCCTCGGCTCCAATCCACAAGTCATTGTGCAACATCTTAGCTGCTGAAAACAAACCCATGGTCCCCATAAAGTGGGGACCATGCCCATCTCCTAAATTAGGGTACAAATCTTTCCCTTAACAAATACAGAAGGCACGGCTATTGCTGTTGTAAGCATCTCCCAGCCCTGCTTCCTCCAACCCAAGAAAGGTGCTGCTGCCACCGTATGCCAAGCACAGCCCAAGCTTGAAGGCAGCAGCATATTCCCAGTGCACAGCAGGCCTTCTGGTAAACCTCTGTCAAAGAGAAGGCAGCACAAGCCAGTGGTTTATTTTCAAGGACTCATAACAATCAAACTTTTCATAGGTACAGTAAAACTCACCATAACATCCAGATCACACCAACAAAGAAATTACATACCCTTGCTTGGAAACATGCAGTTTTCAAAGAGACTGTTTGGCTGTAGTTTAGTTTAGTCAGGTTAAAAACTTGACTTGAGATGGAAAAATAATCTGACAGAAAGTGCAAGTCAAAATGGCTAATAACCTAGCACAGAATACAAAGTATCTTCTCTGAACTCTTTCTACTCCCAAACCTAAACTCAACATACAATTGCAGACTATTTGGCAGAGTTTGTTAAGGAAACTGTATGGGACAAGAGGGAAGCTTATAGTCCCTAAACTCAATACAAAAAGTACATTGTTTAGAATTTACTCCTGAGAAAAATATTTAAAGGAAGAAGATGTAAATTCTGAAAAATCGCAGTCTACTCGGACACAGACTGTAAACACACTTAAAACAGATTTTTTTTAAGTGCTAAATGTCAGACCAACTCCCCTTTTAAGGAGGGCATTTATCTACTTCACAAGAGCAGTATCAAGGCAAAATTAACACTTGGTAAAGAACCGAGATCATCTGATGAGTGCTGCTGGGTAATCAGCAACTATTACACATCCCAATATGATGGACCACAAAATACCTCACTATGAACCTGGTACACCAGTTTGGAGTAGCACTTAGGATCCTGGCTTCCAAACACCTGCTCAGGTCACTAGCCTTGAAGAAAAACTATCCAAACACTTGGAGCTGCCTAAACTAAACAGATATTTTGCCTTCTATCACTTCCACGTGCAATTGAGACAAGAAGCGTCAAACTTACACACTGGAAACGAATGTACTTTTCCTTACGGTACAGCGGAACTATGTGCTCAGAACTCCTCCTGCCCTTTCACAGCAAGCCTTGTCCATAGCCTTGTCCAGCAACAGTAACCATCCCAAAGTGGGAAAATACCCTTCCTGCTTGTATTCCAAATGCCTTTTTTTTTTTTTTTTGAAGCAACAAAGTTGCTCTTGTTGCTTAAGTTCCTCTTAAGCCCTTCCTGTAGCAATGCCCACCACACCAGACACCTCCAAATTTAATCCACTGGAATAAGCAGCCTTTAAATTAAGGTGTTATAAGGTCATATAGCAAGCAAGATGATCGGATTAAAGAGGAAGTGGAGTTAAGTTAATACGGAGTCACTATTTTAAGTTCTGTATTCAAGACAACAGCATGATAGCTGTTCAAGTGCAATCCAGTCTTCAAGCAGGATGGCGAAGAACTTCTCTATTAAAAAAAAGAAAAGTTTTATTTCTCTTCTAAATCTGAATATGAAATGCAGGACAACAGCTCACCAGACAGATAAGATCTGGTCCCTGAGACAGATGTTTTACAGCTGTGCTTTGGGCTTCCTAAAGCCCATTAGAGCTAGCACATACAATTCCTAATGTAAACAAGCTGCTTTTAGTAACCACAATATTCATCCTGAACACACACAGTGCTAGTGAGGGCCACCACTCCTCAGAGTTTTCACCAAAAGCAGCTTACAATGTCCTTAAGATAGAATTTGTAAGTCCCCTATCCTGCTGCTCCCACCATCCCCTGTAGCTCTTGAAAGGGAATTTTTTAGATGTAAAACCCAAAGAAAGGAATCTAGACAGTGCACTACATGGGAGTTTGGGGTTTTTATAACTATGACAAGTGTTTACCTTCCATTAAGGCATATAGAATTGCCCAAATCTTGAGAAAAACAGGAAGGAAATCATGAGCTTCCACTCTTCCACCTGCTAAGAATCCCCTTTCTGTCACACTGCAGGCAATTTACACAAGTAACTTGACAAAACAGCCAAGGCTATTCAGAAAGCTAGCAGCTTCTCATGCCACATTTCTGGTACACTGAGTCACCTCAAGCTGGCAGGTGGATTGAGCAGAAGCTGCAGTCAGAATCCCTGATTTTTTTGTAAGGTGTTCATTCCTCTACTGAGCTACACAGTATCAACTGTCCATTTTTCTCTCTGGAGAGTAGCAAAAGACGGTACTACAGGAGCGACTTGCAATGTACTTTTTTCACCAATTTTAACAAGTAGGAGTGCATTCATTTCATTATCAGAAAGCTTTAGACTATGACAGAAAGTAACAGTCTCAGCCACCAAACTCTCTTACCAAACTCTTATTCCATCTCAAACCAGGAGGAATAAGGTAAATACTTGGGATAAAACTCTGAATAAGGGAATCCACTGAATTACTGACTGATGAAACTTAATGACATTGAAACAACACTGACTTGATAAAATTTGATAAACCTAACAGAGAACTTCAAAGTTGCCAAAAAAACCCAAACAACAAACAAACCACAAAACACTTGTGAATAAGTTGTTTCAAAGATTAAATACTTCACATTTGAAATAGCAGACAAGATATTTATATATTAGTAAATCTTTAAGGCTTTTGTTCTCCTACCTCAAGAAGAAAACTCATTTCTGGGCAGTAGCTTATTAATTCTAACAAATTGTTTATAGCATGCAATCCATAGCACCACCAGAATAAACAAATTTTAATATCAATTTGAACTCAGGCCAGCACATTTTTCTTTTGGTGTCCTTTGCTTCACAGATGATTACTCCATTTCTCTTTCTCCCATGAAGGTTCCCAGGCAACTGATCCAATCCACTTGCTCACTGCCACCAAAATGAAAAGATGAAAAGCGCTTGCTGCTCTCCAAGCCAGCGGCCCCCCTCGTCCTAAGTACCAGCTCTGGTGTTCATCAGATCCTTTTATGAGCCAGTTTGATTCATTACAACAGCAAAATGCTCTCCATTTTACAGAGTTATTTTTCTGCCATTTTGGTAAACTAAAGTGGCTCACAGAAGGACCTGACAAGCACTGCTGCCAAAAGAAAGTAGCAGAGCCATGTGGTTGTGAGGAAGGGTGCAGGAGGACAAAGGCAGAGAGGAGACTTCTTCTTTCAGAACAAGGTCTGGTTAAATTAGCTCATTACATTTCTTAAACTGTACTCTGACTTACAAATGATTAGATGGACCATAAAATGGTATTCAACAGCTTCCAGCTATCTTTCGGGCTACAAAAAACTTATTGTACAAGAATACATGGTAATATGTATTCTTCCACAGATTTAAGTATTACACTCCATCAGAAGGAAATAAAAAGTTCTTACAAATGTAGTATCAAGATAAGGATAACAACTGGAAGAGGAAGGTAAAGAAAGCTTGGCATATTTCACCCTAGTTTTATGCTGGTTTTGTTTGCTGGTGGGTTTTTAATAAAAAAAGCCTTGGGAACATGACCACCAATCTCAATAAGCATTATGATGGAGAAACAAGTGTTTCTGAGAAGCAAAATACAGCAAGAACTTTGCCTTTTCTGCTGAAGTTGTCACCAGTTTCCAAAGTGAAGCTATTAGAGGATGGCTGATGTGCCTAAGAGAAAGAACCTGGATGGAGACAGTTGAGCCAACAGGTGCTGTAGATGCCTAGTCACCAGGTTTTCTGCCCAGAGATTTCTCTTCATGTATCAGTCTGCCTCCTATGTGGTGGACTGCCTGCTGTGGATGCGCCATTTCGCTAGAGACACAAGAAGTCAACATGTATCAAATGTATCACTCCCATGGCCAAATTGAATTAATGACAGCAGCACATGGGACAGCTCAGCTGCTGGAGTCCTTACCTTGCTATTCAAAGTCCACTGCCTACCTGGAGGCACCTCGAAAGAGAAACAGCTCCTTTCAATATGCACTGAAGAGAAGAAGCACCCTGCCCCAAAACACTACCATCATCACACCTCAAATTAGAGAAAGGGTTTTCAGCCTTCCTGACCCTACCAGCTTCCTACCAAAAATCTTAATGTTGGGCAGCCACAGAGAACACCACGAATCTCCATGTGACAGAGAGACAGAGGCACAGAGAGGAAGACAGCAGCAGATCCCAGAAGCCCCACCAGGGATAAAAATCAGGCACACAGCCTGCATCCCAGCTGACACTAATATCCACCTCCAAGAGCCCCTCCTAGTCCAGTTCCTCACACGACAAAAATTCGCATTGCCCAACCAGCCCCATACTGCACAGTCCAGTTGTGCCACTGGTCATGCGACAATCTCAGCAGGGAAATCACACATGAACCACTGACAAACCAAAGGTCATCCATCCTTCATCCAGAGAGGCAGGCAGAAAGTCAGGCATTCTGGTTTCCTTTCTTTTAGGAGAGGAGGCAGAGAAAGAAGAAGAGAAATATATCAAGGAGATTAATCTGTGTTATGGAAATTTCTTATCAGAAGAGCAATGGAAGCAATTCCTTTCACCTGCCATCTTTTCTGTAGCCATGGTTTTCTTTTTTAGCCCCCCCAAAATTAAGTAGTCATGGTTTGGGCAGGGGGCAGCCAAGGCATCTGAGGCATTAACTTTCTTCCTTGAGAACTCACCATTCAAGAACTCAGTCACCTTAACCACAGCATTTCCCTAATTCTAACCATGGTAAGTGAAAAGTCACACAAACACCCCCCCTTCCATTTTTCTTTTTTCAGTGCAACATCTTGACTTCTAAGACTACTACCTACTACAATTATTGCACCCAAGCAGTAAAACATGTTTCTGTTCTAGCAGTGCCTGTAAGAAGCTAATTCTTCCAAGAGCCATGCCATTTCCTTCTGCATGGCTGCCACAAGGTTCAAATCCTGTTTAACACACCCAAGTGCATTCAGTAAGAGTCACTTCTGTGAGAGAAGGCGGCATGGGCTGGGGAGTACTGCAGAACTGAAGGAAAGGAGAAATGCAGGTGAAACTGAGGCGGGGTTTTTTCAGTAACCTCTGTGAAGGTTACAATAGAATTAAAGAACCACATGTAACTGCCTTCACTTGCTTCTGTACAAAAAAAAAACCAAACAAAAATGACAATGTACCTTTGCAGAGATCAAGACAGAAAGGGGGGGAAGTGAAGCTGAAGCCTGCTTATTCACTTCCCTACCAATGAAAGAATGATGATTAAAGTAAGGATGAGTGAGGCTGTACCCCACTTACAGAGCCGACTGAATGCAAAGCACAGCAGACATCTCGCAGCGGTACTGATAAATAAACTGAATTACTTAGCAGGTCTCTCCCAGACTTACAACCTGAGGCAGTCCAGAAACCCCTATTTAACTCACTTTCTGAATGATTCCTTCCTAAATCAAGAGAGATATTAAATTGCTCACTATAAACTCTCAGTTTAATTCTTCACGGTTAAAACAACTCGAGGCAAGAATTACACTTAGAGTCCCCTCATCAGAGTTTAAAGGAATCTCTGAACTCACATAGGCTATGGCTACTATGTCAGAGGGCCTTCCTTTAAGTCATCCTCACACAACTACATCACCCTGTGAAGCCTGCCTGATCTTCCCAGGAACTAGAAACATAGTCCCTGTACCTCTCAAACCAAGAACCGGAGATGACAACCTGCCTGTTTTTTGCCTTGCAATAAATCACCAAATCCAATAAGCAGCTACTCCACTCCAAAGGCAGTGCAAACCAGAGCACACTCTCAAAAAGCCATAGGGCTTGCCTAAATATATGCCAGACAGTTGAGACAAAAAAAGAAATAAAATCACATTCTTAAATCTTATTTCAAACCAATAACTGAAGTTATGGTTGTTTAGGTATTTCTTACCCCACATGACCAAACAATGCACATTCAAATACAGAACTACAAGCAGCAAGATACTTGATTTCTGGACTTCAGATAAGCTCTCCTGTCCAGGAAGAGGTAAGACTGTAAAAGCATTTGATACATCCTAAATGACTAATTAAGATGCATCTTTGAAATTTACCAGTCTCTCACCTACGTGCAGTTTTATCTCAGCCTTATCAGAGTGATTTTTGAACATCTGTTAGCCTCAACATTACCCTCCTTTGCTCAATCCTCCTCCTATCAAGCATTAGAAATGAAGTCAGTTGTATCACCTTTTTGGCTGCTGATCTTCAACTTGAAGAAATACTAAACTGCTATTCTCTACAGTACAGACTGCCACACACTTTCCTGCAAGATAATTCACCAAGTAGCATTTCAGCTTTGGACTTCAATCTCAACAGCTACATTGATGGATCTTCTTTGAAGCAAAGAATGTTTTCTTGTAAGCTGTCATCAACTCGGACTTCCCACTTATTAGCTCACCCAAGTTAATACCAAAGACTTGAACTGAATTTCTCAGTTTCTGTCATGTAAGAGTTGTTTCACATTTCTCCCAGAACAGCACTACCTCAATGCTTTCTATGAAGACTTTCTCCTTGTTTTGTCCTATTACTGATGTCTAAACTTCTAAAATCTCAGCTCTCAGTTCAGTTTTAGTTCATTTTCCCCTGAATTCTCTCTCAAAGAATAACCAGTATTCTTTCGCACCTAAAGATTACCCATTTAACAAATCCTGTTTACCCTGTAAATAAATCCACAGGCTTCCTTTTTTAAGGTCGAGGACAAAAGTGCCTTTATTAAAATCTTCCTTGGACTTGCTCCATGTTCTGATCTGCTGTATCAGTGGTCACATAATTGTTGGTCTCCAAAGTGCCCCTATTTCCCTTCAGAAACATCACAATCCCCCAGGAGCTCCCCCCCACATCCCAAATTTCTGTTTGGCAAGGGATAGCCCACAGTGGCTATGTCCATTTCAAAGCTGTCATGGGATTTGACCCTCCCCACGCACAACTGCTCGGTGCACATAGCAAGAGAAACCATTACAGCTACATGTCTTAATTGTTAAAAGATGGGATAATGTCATTGTCACAAAAACAAAACCTGAAACGAGAGGCCTTTCCTATTCAAGAGGTCATGAAGAACTTTTGGAAAGCTGTCAGCAGGCTGCAGTAGCCCTCTGCTCTGGTTCTCCACTGCTGACCATCTCCTTGCCAGGACAGCATCCAGGCTAATGCGAGACTTCATCAGGCTTTGGTGCAGCCAGCCAGCCAGCCAGCTTTTCCCACATCAACAAAAGCATCCTCCATGCTTTGGGTAGAAAGCAGCATTATTAGGAGTTGAAACGCATGTTTATTTTGTAACATATCCTAATTATCTCGGGCTGGCAAGAAAACACAACTCTGCTAACCAAACAGAGAGCAATATGAATTGGAAAGAAGATTAAAAACTCAACAGGAAAGGCACAATCTAAAGAGGAAAAAAAAAATCTATAGGAAAGCTGGAGGGGGGGGAGCAGGCAGGAAAGAAAAATAAAAGTTTTAGTTTTTAGAGCAGAACTGGCTTTGCTGCACAAAAGAAATCATATTTTGTACATCTGATGTACACTTCTACAAAATGTTTTAAGAAGTTATGCCTATTTTGTAGACAGCAAACAAAATAAACTGTAGGGTGGTCAATTTCTTTCAAAAATCACAAAGAAAAAATTTTAAAGCCAGCTACCTGTTGAAGTTCTAGCAGTAAACAGAAAGCTCAACTGAATAGCTTAAAAAGTGGCTCAAAGACATTAAAATAAAGTGCTTCCAAAACTAGCCAGCATTGAATTCTCCACATGCCAGCTAATCACAGGCAGGTAAGTTGCTGCGCTGCTCAACACAATCACCAGCCCATATTTAAATGAGACCTGAACAGAATAACCTCTAGAACCAGGGCCATATATGTTGAATTTAATCTTCCCCTCAGAACCATTAGGAAGACAGCAAATATTTTGGCTGCAATGACTTTTTCCAGACAATTGATTCCCAAAGTTATTTATTCCCCACCATTCCCCTCAAGGCCCTGTCATCACAGCAACTGTCTATGTCAGAGGAAGGTTGGACTCAGCTCCCACGAAAGCCAAGCAAAACCACACCCAAAATAGCTATATAGGTCACTACAAAGCAAAGCAAGCCCTACATCATGCCAGCAAGGGCTTCTGGTTAGTTCCCATATGCCAATAAGCTTTTAAAATAACGTGTTACAAGCTCTACTAATACAGTATCTTATTTGATAATTAGCACTTTTATTGAATTACAACTTTTAAAAGAAAATGTTTAAATTAAGTTATATCTCTGCTTTCCTTTCCCCCCCCCCTCTTTTTAAGGAGAATTCATGTAGTGTAACGGCAGCAAAATAACCAGGACGTTTAGAAACTGCTCCAGAGCAGCATCCAGAGAACCCAACTGGCAGCATGAAGACCTTTAGTTTTGGCTTGGCTTCTTCTAGGTGCATGTTTACATCTTTGAAAATGTTGGAAGCTAAGAGCTAATCAGCTTTTGTATACTTAAGAATACCCTTAAGAGCTTTGTTGTCATATTTGGGCTCTTGGAGCATGTTCTTTAGGTCACAGCCTCCTTTTTATTTTTTGCATCATGCCTTCCAACCAAGGAGTTTTCCAAGGAAGAATTTTAATGTGGAACTACAACGTGGTATTTCCATGACTGCTGATCTTGGGTAAGATACGAAACACTGCAAGGTACAGTTTGATTCTGCAGGCAGAAAAAAATCAGGAGAAAAACTCTTCCATCAGGTTTCAGTATTTTGTCAGAACCCTAATACAAACATTGGATGTTTCTGCATATTGTACCTCACCCCCTCCTCTGAAAGAGTTGAAAAAATAAATTGTAGTTGGAGTTTCCCTTTGCCTTTTTATCACTGCTACAATGTAGACAATATTTGAGACTTTCTTCCATTAAAATCCAGTGGTTTGTATTTGTACAAACAAGCTATTCATGGAAACACAAAGTATGAGAAACGATGGATTTGATGTCTGTCTTAATGATGAAGCTAAATTGATGCAGTAAATTAATACAATAACTTTTCTGTTGGAAAAGTGAAATCTAAAGCCTTACCTACACACAAAAGACTCATTTGTCAGAAAGACAGTTTAATTATTTACTAAAATTTGCCATTTTCTCATGTATACAGGGAATATTAAAGTAACATAAAAGTATCACCCATGTTACTTATGGGCACCAGTTAACCAGCTCATAAATCTGAGTAGTTAGTGATTTGTTCACAGCAAATACATAAGGGTTTGGAAGTCAGGATTTAAGGGAACTGGGGAAGGAAGACGGTCAGATACACACACCTCTTGTCACACGGTTGCCTGTATCCTTGCTAGTCAGAAAATTTCTCTGAATAACACCAGATTCACAAGAGCAAATACTGACCATCAGGTTCTAAAGGCCTTCCCTCTGAAAATTAATGTAAAAATGAGTGGGAAATAAAGGATAGAGGTAAGGGTGCAGGATTCAAGGAAACACATGTTTATTTCCACCCTCTTTCTTTCTGGTTACTTTTTCCTCCTCCTCCCACCTTTAACAACCTTTACCTATCATGCCATATGCCTCAAACAAAACCCCAAACAGCCACCTGTTATAGGATGCCATAAATATGGCAAACCACAGAGCCTCACTGCCACACTTCAGTAGTCTTGGAAAACCTGAGAAGTCCCTGTCACTGAGGCCTTTACAGAAAAATCACACCTGGGCTGGCTTTGTTTGTTTCTTAAGGTTTTGCTGTATCCTTTTGCTGCAGGTTCTCCTCCAGCGAAGGGCCTAGGCCATGTCCTGCCTGCACAGCTGCCATCCATGGGGCACAGACCTGCCAGGGCAGCACAGGCCCGCCAACCACAACACCCACCCACCCATGCCAAGCCTGGACCAAGCAGACCATCCCCTTCTTCAGCACACTGCTTGCAGCTTCACCATCGGCCTGTTTCACCTTGACTTGCAAATAACTCATTTTACATCTTATAAAACTCCTAATATTATTTGAGCGTTAACGGCAAATACGGTGAACATTCATCAAAATCTTTTCAGTTCAAAACAGCAAATAACTTGTGTGAAAAAAAAGCTACACTCAGGTTAACTGACCCCTCTACACAGATCGGGAAGCCTTTACAGTGTTCTTTTGACCCAAGGCTTCAGGTTTCTACATTAACCACATAAAAAAAAATTTGGTCATAACTCAAATCTCCCACCACTGTACAGAGTTTTGATTGCAGTAGAGACTATTCTGCTATACTTCATTTTTACTGATATTCCTTAAACCCTGTTATTTTCCTAAAAGGACGGCGTGATCCTTGCCTATGATCAAAACTTTCCTTCATTACCGAAGAGGCAATAGAATCATCTGAGGTTTCAAATACGAGGTTTTTTTCCACTGTTTAAATAACTTAGCCAGGATTTACAAGTAATAACAGAAATATCATTACATTGTTAAATATTTAGTAAGATATTTGGTCAAATACAATTATCCAATTAGTATCAGTGAATCACTAATTCAGTTAAACATGCAATCACAAGCATTTAATGCTCTTCTAAGAGCCTGTGCGACAGCTTTAATAATGATCTTTATAAATTTCTTACTAAAAAAGCAAGTTCAAAAGAGACTGAAAATAAGCAGTTCAGGTTAAAAGAAAGGCAAGACAAGGGGATGTGTCAATCTATGGCATTTTCCAGTGCTTTAGTGGGGAAAATTTTGTTTTGTAAAACTGTTTCAGACTTCAACTTATGTCTCTCAGCAAAAACAATCACTTCTTCCAAGCAGTTGTGGTTTTATCCTAGAGGAAAATAGCACATTATCAAAAGGATCTCTGTGAAACCCTGAGAACATTTACAACACCAAACAAGAAGAAACAAGCAATACTCCTTGCTTTTAGTAACTGGAGATAGGAAAATATATGGAATGTAATTGTTCTAATCACCTGTTACAAACCTCAGAAACAAACGGTTAATATTCCCCCGGACTGCATCTTATTTTAAAAGGCATTACTAGAATTTTTGCGCTGTTGTTATAAATGCAGCCCTCTTGGAAGGAGTTCTGTCTAACTATCCCCTTACCGGTAAGTTTGTCAGCAACCCGGACGTCTAAAATGTGGTTTATGCTGAGCAATGCAATTTTTTCTTTTTCCTTTTTTTAATGAGGAAACAAAAAAGTATTGGAAACTTTCACGATAGAAACTAGAGAGCTTCTAAGTTCCTCTCTTAGCAGCGCCCAGCAATGGAGAGGAGAGTGTTCTGCAAACGTGCCCCAAGCACCCAGCTACATTTAGCTTTCAGCCTTTTTATTATCATTGTCAATGAATGGGCCCCAGTCAAATTAAAGCTGCCATTTTAGGTTAAAGACTAGAGAGCCTCTGTTGTGCAACAGCGAGACAAAAACACTCCAAGCGACAGATGCAGCACTCTCATTGGAAAACAACGGATTTCAACTTCTACCAGAAAAAAAAAAAAAAAATTACGGATCATGCTTTTTAATATGAATTATATATTGATACTCACACATTACCGCAAACTAACGGGATTTATAATTGGGATAAATCAGCTACCCATGCTGCTAAGGTCATAGTCATTAAGATTTTTTTGCCGTCGTTAGAATGGATGATCTGTGAGGAAATGAACAGAAACATTTTTTGTTCAACTTGCTTGTTTGTATCTCCACTAGTCCCGTATACCACGAGAAAAGAAAAAGGGAAAAGAGGAAAAAAAAAGGGGAAAAAAAAGGCTAACACATTATCCCGAAAGCCATCTTCCAGGATAAACACAGCCCGCGATCTGCTTTGATGAGAGTAAAAATCGAGACGAACATCGATACAGAAACAAACTTATCGCACCAAGGTTATTCGGATATTCCCGGAGTCAAACACCCGCGGAAGGAAGCCCGACTGGCTGGGGAAATAAAAAAAAGAGGGGGGGAAAAAAAGAGAAAAAAAAAAAAGAAAATAAAAGAATAAAGCTTCTTGGAAATTAAAAAATCGCCCTTTTCTGTAGTGGGGAGGCACGCTCAGCCCCTTCCCAAACGAAAACAAAGGCAGAAAGTGGGTAAGTGCGGGAGAGTTGCGCGGCGCCGCGCGGCCCCGCAGCGGACAGAGAGCTCCCGGGCATCCATCGCTACTTTCCTTTTGTCCATTGTCTGTTTAAAAAACAACTACTTTAAACCCAGGCGTGAGCGGGGTGTCGGGGGGAGCCGGGGAAACCGGCTCCGT
>NW_021939396.1:36434148-36493633 GCF_001715985.3 Manacus vitellinus
GTTTGTAAGCGGTGCATTCGAATTCTTGATACAAACCGAAACAAACTCATTCCATAAGCAAATGAGACAAATCCCACCTAAAAGTGATTACCAGTAGCGCGCTTAGCGGTCCTCCCCGCATCGCTCTGGAAACTAAATAAGCGTCTTAAAAGTATAAAGAGATTAAAGCGTAAACCCAATGTAAAGATACTAGGCATTACAGGAATTTTCAGCGAGTCATTTGACGAGATAACTTTTTACCATCGTTGTTTGTAGCAATGCTCCCGAGAAGGGAGACACTCACCCCCTCCAGCTCCTGCCACTCCTATTAGTGTTTGTTGCACTCACATTCGTACCTCTTCCGTGGGAAAGAGAGAAGCCGTCTTCATAGGATCTCACACAGCTTTTCCTCTACACTCTTTTAACACACAGTTAGTAAGCTGGGAGCTGGACACGGACAACGTGGATGTCAAAAGCTTTTCTGGCACTTGGGTCATTGGTTCCCTCAGTCCAGGTGTCCGTGTCAATTCCGCAGCCATGGGGGCCACTACAGCTGCAAAAATATTTCAGGCTTCTCCAGAGGAAGTATGACACTCTTCCACATCGTATCATTTGTGTCTGGCCTACTCAATCTCTTGGGTTTAGGGGGAAAGCACCTTTTGGGAGAAGGGACGGTTTGTGGTTGGAGAGGCATTGCCTGCTCCAGTGCAGTTGGGCCCGCACAATCACTCAGAAAGGGGCCAGCAGCTGGGGAGGTGTTGCTGTCCCATGCTTTCGACTGAAAAATGTGTTGAAAAGCTGATAGCACGTGATGGTGCAGTAGAATACATTCCCTGTTCTTCACCGAGGTCTTCCGTGAAGTTAAAAATAGCAAGTGGAAATAATATTTAAAAAACCACTTTGAAGCACCACATGCCCCAAGTATACCTTCACCAAATTTGCCCAGTTGATGATTGTTCTATTTTTAATTTGCAAAAAAAAAAGAAAAAAACCAACAAACCTACACAGAGGTATCCTCCCAAGTTACTAAATGTAATCAGTTTCAGTTTTCTCTTGCAGTATGTTGACAGATCAGACAGAAAACAGCCTAGAAACACTTATCCCTAAGTCTGTTTTTCTGCGTGTATCACTTAATTGTACCTCTATTCTGGTAGCCAGGCACCCTGGTGTAGTGTAAACTCACCTGGAACTCCCCTTGCTTTCAAAGATTTAAGTTCTCCAAGATTTAGGGGCAAGAGAAACTCATTCTGAGACCAACTGCCAGCAGCCTCACTGCTCCCTCTAGAACTTGTTTCAGTTTCTTGTTGAGCAGAAATAAGATCGCAAAGCTGCCAAGCATGAAAAGTGTTCAAAGAATATTGTGGTGACAGGGTGAGACAACCAAAGAAATGCAGCATTTCTTTAAGAAAAAGAAGTATATTAGCATGGCAGCAGCAGTGAGGGGGGACATGGGTAGGTACTTAGATAAATGTTTGTCCCAAGGAAAAAAAAATTCCCCAGTCTCTAGTGCATGCCTCTTGCAGATGGCACAGAACCAGCTCCTTGGGTCCCATAGGTCACCCTCAGGCCGTGGCCTGTGAAATCAGCTGGCTTACTATGTGGGTCTTAAAAATGTGCAGGAAGTCTCCCAATGCTTTCAAACATTAGAAGAAACAGCATCTGCAAACAGCACTTTCACAGGACAGGGAGAGTTACGGCTGCTCTCCAACTCCTCAGCAAGAACAGGAAATGGACAGTAAGGAAAAGTGCTGCAGGGGTTTCACCACTCCAAGGTGGGACACCATCCAGGTGTGGCACAAGTTCACACACATGCACACTCAATGGTAGTACCAGACATGGACAATATACATCATTGCATAGTGGCTACAGAGGAAAAGTTTTTGAAACTTTAACTTGTGCTTCCACCAGTCCCCAAAGAGAAAGACGTAACTCCATGAGTTACCATCAAGGCAGCTCCGTAGGAGAGCGAGGAAGCATCAACATGGCAGTCTTCATGATTAACCTTATTGGTAATAGCTTACTAAAATATCCAAGAGATGACAGGGATGAAAATTCACTTGTAGCCAGCCACCCAACCCTTTCTGTGCTGGGACGAAGTAATCCATCTGATGTAGGCAGCCATTTGGCTCGCAGATTAGAAAGAATTTGCATTAATGGCTGAGAATTTCAACAGCAGTTGCAGAGCAAGGGTATATGTACCAACAAACCCCCAACGAATTGCTACACTTTACCTAGGTAAACTCTCAAGGTGGGGATAGTTTGTACAAAGCTGAGCCAGTCACTGTGTATGACAGGCGTAATGGCGTAGAGATAAGTTAATGTACTCTGTAAGAAGTACAGCATTGAGATTACTGTGCAGCATTTAAATCTGTTTTAAAACATCAGTATTACAAAATGCAAATGATTTAGCATCACATGAAAATACAAAGGCAGGTTACTTATTCAGCAGCCTTTGAAGAACTAGCATCTGTTTTAACATCCAGGTACAGTGAAATGTGATCTTAAGATCTAGACATTGTCACTTCTGCAGGCGGCAGATGACACCTCAGAAGTCATTAGTCCCCAAACAAGCCATGCACAGGGAAGCCTTCGGGCCACAAGGCACCAGCAGTCTGTGCCTCATTCCTGACAACCCAGTCCAGATATTGAGCTTCTTTGAGAGCTTCTGAGAGCTGCGCACAGGGAGCTCAGAGCAGCCCACCTCGCTGGAGAGCAGCTCTGTTAAGCACATCTGGTTCCTCACCTGCTCAGCACTGTGATGGTCCAAACCACACGTCAGTTCCAACAGAAAGTGCTTGTGCTGGTGCCATGCCCTCCAGCTGGCTTCTTCTAAAAGGCTTTTTTGCTCTGGTGAAGGAACTTGAAGCTCCCAAGGAAATTCTGTACAGACGTACCCAAACCTCAACAACAACTTCTCTCACAGCCTTGCTTTTACTTCTGTTTGTGCAAGGAGAGATGTAAAACTGCACTGGGAGCCCAAGCTTGTGCTTGGAGTAGCTGCCCTCTGAGCACTCCAGGCTCAGTATTCAGGATGCCATTTCACGGCCTCAGACAAGCTAAGGCATCGTGTTTTGTCCCATGATTGCTGGGAAGTGGCTTCAAAATCACACGACCCTGACACACACTCATGTTTTATTAATCTCTGAACATTGTTTCAGCCGAATGAAGTGAAAAAGACAAATGGTTTCTTTTTCTTTCACAAGTGAAAGTTTTACTCAAAGTTTCTCAAAATTTACACAGCAATGGAAGCCCACAAGACCGACAGTGTGTAGTGGCCAAAAGGGCACAGATGCTAATGATATGCCACATGCTGAAGGAAAACAATATCTCTTCTTCAGAAGAGATCATTAACCAACCTACAGCACACTGAAATACTGAAAGCACGTGGATTTTGGTAAGTACCAGGAAGCAGCAGACTCATATCAGAAGGAACAACTTTAACGATTTCAGCTGAAGAGCTAAAAGTGTTGGAAATACAAGTGCTACAAGGAGCCACCCTGTGGCACCAGCAAGCTAAGGGAACGGAGGGTGAGCCAGGGTAGACACTTGTGTTGGTTGGTTGGTTTTTGTTTGGAGTTTTTTTTTGAAACTCAAGGCAGCCAGAGTGACAAAAGCTGGAACTGGCCCAAACAGCCACTTCTGTGGCAGGGAACTCCTTAACTGTGGAACTGAACCAGAAAAGCAGAGGGGCAGCGAGCTCCAGCAGTTCATGTCCAGATTCCACTTGCCTTTGCCAGGCCTTACAGGGGCAAAGCTTTCTGAGGGACATCAGCATTCCCTGTTGCCCCACCTTCAGGAATCCAACAATAACAAGAATTAATACTACTCCCAAAGTTAATTCTTTTATGAGGAAGTGTTCTGATACAGCAGTCTCTCTCAGAACAAGGGTAACAACATCTAGCTCTCTCTTGGCTAACTTAAGGACATAACCAAAGACTTTTAGGGGGTAATAGGTGGAAATGCTGCCTGAAACAGCACACCCTAACTTGTCACTGTGGGTTGTGTGGGTGCACACACAGCTGTAGGCAGCTGCCCCCAACCTGCCTGCACTCTCCCCCTCAAGTGTCCCCAAAATGCAGCCGGGTACTGCCACTTTACCCATGATGATCTTCACAGATGGACGTGCCAGCAGCACAGAGGTGATAAACAACTCTCTTTCCCTCCCAAATAGACTCACCACTTAAGTTTACTGTTGTATGAGGCAAGATCACTTGGCTTTCCACCTAAATTCTGATTTAACAGGCCAGTGACTGACTGCTCACCTCAGGCCCCTGGTTCCCATTAGTACTGGAGACAAGACCAGGCAACCCCTTTAATCGGGAACAGTAGTGAGTTCTTATAAAAATGGAGCAATGCTGCAGAACTGACCTACTCCACATCATCACTGCTCCTGAGGATGTTTCCTCTTGGATCATGACGTGAACTGACAGCTTCACGGTCGGTTTTGTTTTCAATGTGCATGAGCAGCATTAAGGACTCCCATTTCCATCTTTGACGGCTCAGCAGAACAAGCCTCTTCTTATATGGAGAGACAAAGCTATCGCAGCGCTGACAATTTCTGACCTTTGTCCCTAATAAATGGAAGGCATCATATCTAAGAATGAAGTCACACACCCGCCGAAACTATCAGCTGACATAAAAATACGGCAACTCATCTGCTTAGCAACACGGGCTGCCACCAACTTCACTTCCTTCTTAAATACAAAGTTCAGTTCACGGGCTCCGCCCTGACTCAGAGCCGCCTGTAAAATTGGATCTGACTTGCCGAGAGGTCACGTCTTCTCGCTGTGAGCAGGACTTTCCACAGCAGCTATATTTCATTGGAACTTCCCAACGCGCAGGCAGGGAAGGCAGGAGGGTGGGAGGGAGATGCCACTGCAGTCAGAGTTCACCTGCCGAGGAGGCAAGGCACTGACTTTCACATTCCCATTCAGCTGGCCTTCCAAACAGATTTTTCAGAACAGGTACTGAAAAACTTGTTCCTTCTGTGGACTGGGGAGCAAGAGTGATTTCTCATGGTTATTTCCTGGGCTTGCACATGCAACGACTCAGGTGCAATATTGTTGTATACAGTCAGATATACCTACAGATGTTCTCATTGCTTGTTTTGAAATGGGAGGCAATGTAAAACCCATGGCCAAACACACATTTATATTATGGTTGAAAAATACTTAAAAACTTGCTATTTTTGCTACTTTGCATTTAAAAATTGTTTCTTGAAACTGTCACACCACAAATGCTGTAAGGACTACTTTACATGCGTTCAGTTTTATAATTTTTTAGGTAACTTTTTTTTTTAATAACCATGTGTTTTTTTAAAAATTCTTTATAAAACTGCAAGTCAACAACAATTAAAAAAAATCCATTTACTTACGTAGTTGACTTAAATGTGGTTTCTCTCTGATTCTTTTTCTATTCTGAAAGAGGATCAACTAATAGGATGATACCGTTTTCTCATTAAACTCAGGTCCATTCCCCTCTCTGCTTGGTAAACTTGTAGGAAGAGGGCTGAGAGGGATCTGAAGAGACCATCTGGTCCCCTCTGGACACACAAAGATGGGATAAAGTAGCCCCAGACAATCCCCAACAGATGTTTGTCTAACCTGTTCTTAGAAACCCTTCATGAAGCAGAGACCCGAACTTCCTAAGCAGCTTGTTCTGGTATTTCACTATGATGATTTAAAAGTTGTTGTGGCATCTCCCCCCACTCTCCTAATATCCAATTTAAATCATCCTGCCACCCTCCTAACATCCTATCTGAGACATTTTCCCTCTGTACAGATCTGGTTTCTCTCATCTTTCCCCCAGCATTCAAAAACAGTTGATCAAACCTCTTCTAATATTTTACACATTGGAAAATTTATCCGATTTCCTCTAAACATTATATTTCAGGCTAAACATCCTCCCTTCCTTCACCATTTCCTTTTATATTCTACATCTCCTATTCCTTTCTTGCACTGTCCTATACTTTATTTTTCAGCACAGAACATGAAACCAAGGGCAACGTGGCCGTTGGGACCTCACCAGCACTCGGTGGAGTCATCTTTACATTGTTCTGATGACTTACATATGCCACCTATTGATAAATCCTAAGAGAGCATTTCGCAGGAGCATTGCAGTGTCCACTGGTATTTTGTTAGTGATGCTCTACAAACTCCCTCTAACCATCTACCTTGATTTCTCCACAAAACTGATGATTTATTTTTCTTTTGCACTTAGGAAGTTCACTTTGATTTCTGAACTGCTCATCTGTAGTCCTCCCACCTGGCTGTAATTGAGACATTTCATAAACATGCTCTGCATTACATCAATCCAGATTATTCTTTGTGTTTTCTTACACTGGATTTATAAGGATACTATACTAGTGCCTCACAGAAGAGTAACTGGTGACAGCTCTTCTGTCTCTTTCCCTCTCTGTCTTGTCCTTCCTCTCTTCAGATGGGCGTGCATGGAAAATTTGGTTTCAGAAGGATATGGGGACATGCATAAAATCATTGTATATTTATACAGAGAAAAAAGTAAAATAAATTGTTCCTTCAGACCTAGCCCTGAGAAAACAGTCCCATACATGGTTAGGATTAGGAAACAATTTTGTACATGGTTAAGTTTAATGCTCATGGAACACAGTAGCGAAGGTGGTAGCTGTGGTCTTCATTTCGCTGGCATAAAACACTTTAAGAGAAGGGCTGAAACTCTGAATATGCAGCAATACTCTGTGATAGAAAGAACGTAACTTAGAGGAAAAGGGGAATGCTCTCACACTGTAGCCTGCATTGTTGTGGATACTGGGTCATTTAAAAAGTGTGAGATACATTCATCAAACATATAAGGACTTAAACTTACTTGCACCATCTTCACAGTTCCTCACAACCCAGCCAAACCTGTATCCCTTGTGGAGCACTTCACTGCAAGAAAAGAAGCAACTGCCTCGCTAAGTACAGTTTGATCATAGAATCATAGAATAGTTTGGGTTGGAAGGACCCTTTAAAGGACATCTAGTCCAATGCCCCTGCAATGAGCAGGGGTGTCTTCAACTCAGTCAAGTTGCTCAGAGCCCTGTCCAAACTGACCTTGGATGTTTACAGGGATTGGACATCTACCACCTCTCAGGACAACCTGTTCCAGTGCTTAACCACTGTATTGGGTTTCTGTGGCCAGGTTTTGGTAGTGGGGGGGGGCACAGGCTCCTGTAAGAAGCTGCCAGAAGCTTCCCCCATGTCTTGTAGAGCCAATGCCAGCCAGCTCCAAGACAGACTCGCCGCTGGCCAAGGCTGAGCCAATAAGAATGATAGTAATGTCTCCATGATAACATATTTAAGAAGGAAAAAAAGTTGTTGGGCAGATGAAAATTGCAGCCAGAGAAGAGTGGAGTGAAAACAAGTGAACAGCTCTGCAGACTCCAAGGGCAGTGGAGAAGGAGGGGGATGAGGTGCTCCAGGCACTGGAGCTGAGGTTCAGCCCGTGGTGCAGACCATGGTGGAGCAGCTGTGCCCCTGCAGCCCATGGAGGACCATGGGGTTGCAAAGATCCACCTGCAGCCTGTGAAGGAGACCCAGGCCAGAGCAGGTGGATGCCCAAAGGAGGCTGTGACCCTGTGGGAGGCTCCATGCTGGAGCAGGGTCCTGGCAGGGACCTGCAGCCCATGGACAGAAGAGCCCATGCTGGAGCAGGTTTTCCTGGAAGGACTTCTGGCTCTGTGGGGGACCCACACTGGAGCAGCCTGTGCCTGAAGGACTGCACCCCATGGAAAAGTGACCCATGTGGCAGCAATCTGTGAAGAACTGTTGCCCTTGGGATGGACTCACGCCAGAGAAGTTTGTGAAGGACTGTCTCCTGTGGGAGGAACCCCAGAGTGAGCAGGGGAAGGACTCCCCTTCCTGAGCAGTGGCAGAAACAACCTGTGATGAACAGACCATAACCCCATTCCATGCGCCACTGAGGGGGAGGAGGTAGAACTTGGAAGGAGGGAGGGGTGGGGGAAAGGTGTTTTTAAGATTTATTTTACTTCTCATTCTCCCGCTCTGATTCTGTTAGTAATAAATTTAATTAATATCCCCACTTTGAGACAGTGATTGATAAGTGATCTCTCTTGGTCCTTATCTCAACTCATGAATCCTTCGTTATATTTTCTCTCATCTGTCCAGTTGCAGAGGGGAGTGAGAGAGAGGCTTTAGCAGGTACCGGGTGTCCAGCCAGGGTCAACCCACTACAACCACCTGCTCTGTAAAAAAACTTCTAATCACCTAAGTATTTACAACAATACACCATTAATTGAACCTTAACAAATATTAAAACCGAGTTTAACAAAATGTACTCTGATAACACCAACTCACAGATAAAGGAACACCCTCCTTCATGCTTACATTTCACAGGAGACATATAAGATCTGATTCCATGAGGTGCTGCATACTTGCCACTCACGCCGATGTGATTTGAAAGTAGAGGTGTTCAATAACACTGAGTGCCAAACGTGAAGAAATAAATGTAGAGTCACGGGGCAGCGTTAAAAGCACCACCACCACCCGACAAGACCTCATTTTGCATCCTCCATTTTGCACCTTTTCTGCACCTGTCTTATGTAAATATCTAAAATTTGTCTTATCCTTAAAGAGGAACGCCTTGACTCTGCAGCACTGAGGGAAACTCCCCTGAGAACCTGCCAAGAAACTCACCTCTCCTGTGCACAAGACTGTTTATACTTTGGGCATTACAACCAACTTACACAATCATTGTATTTACCTGAGCATTCTGGGCAGACGAACAGAACTTGCTTGTTTCAGTTAAGGCAGAAAGACTTTGTGCCTTCATCCTGTGGTTGCCGAGAAGGGAGGGGACATGCACTGCATCTGTAACGCCACAGGTCACACTCCACAGGCTGCACACTTCAGTGGCGCTGCACAGAACAGCACAGCTTTTAAGCAATGGACCAATTGTTTTCTCTCTTAAAAAACACAAGCCAGAACATGCCGTATTTTTCGCACCAAGAGTACAGATTATATCAAGGCTTCCAAGGTGGCAGGTTTTTACCTGAAGCTTGTCTATAACTTAACAGAAAAGCTGTAAAACAGTTGCTAAAACATAAAGACAACTGATGCAGTGCCGGCACTAACAGTCATCTTTGGTGTAGCAGGTTACTAACATGACTTTTGAGTCAGAACACTGCACATGCTGCCAGATTTTTTTATTTAGTAAGTAACATACCACACCATGTCCACCTTGCAATCTGTAGGGAAATAAGAAATGTTGACATGAGAGCTAAAAAGCCCAAACTCGATGGCAGTCACATTGATGCCAACTTCTTGGAACCCAAGTGTAATGATGCATAAAAGCTGCTTGCTTTCTTCAGAGGTAACCTTAAGTTTTTTAAGTTACATTTGCTGTTGTACAACCACCAGAAGTAGTACATTACACACAACAAAACTCCTCAGAACATCAGTGAATCAACATAAGTAAAGACAGATATTCTAATATATTGGTCAAGTGACTACAACTCTCTTAGTTTTGTAGCTTAGTTTGAAAGGCAGGCAGTTCTCAGGGCCTGGATGAAAGGGAATTGCAGCAGGATGAAGGGAGGAGCAGGAAAAGGCCCACTTCCACCTGCAGTTGCTTTTTATAAGCCTCCCTGCTACTAAATAGGCAATCCCAGTGCTTACAAGGATTGCCCCATGGGAACCTTGCTGACAAAGGCCCAAATACACAGTTTATTCTTGATCCTGAAAAAAAACCAAAATGAGAGCCTTCAGAGAAATAAAGAGAGGGATCATCTGTTCAGTTCAACATGCTGGAAGGACGTTTCTCTCTCACTACTCTCCACAGAGATTTAAGGCTAGCCAGGCACAGATTCCCAAATAGATGGAGCAACAGCACTTACCGTAATAAAAGGATCAGTGTACCTAGGTCTTGGATTTTTTTTCAAGCAGAAAATATTATTATGCTCAGAAGTTCTCCAACGCCAAAGACAGCAGCACATCTAACACTATGGATTCCTAGGTATCTTTTACATGTTTATACAAAGGCACAACAGTATTGTAAGGGTTATCATCAAAGCCAGTAAGTCCTTCAACCCTCCTACGAATCCCTAGAAACAATCTTCTGAAAAACAAAGATACCACTACACACACACACACATGCACGCACACACAACTGAAAAAATTACAGGCAATACGTGTTTTTAAACCCTCACTGATCTTTCCCCTAGTCTAAATGCCATAAAATCCCAGTAACTTAAACTTCTCTAAGAGTTTAAAACCTATAATTCCCTGCAAATCGTAAGTTTTACCACACATTTTTCACCTTCTTTAAAAACGAAAACTTTTAGCAGAAGTGAGACTATTGCTTCACCATGATTAGATATAAGCAAGAGAAAACAAACAAACTGACACTGGGGCCTAATGCTGTCAGCATTCGTTCCACAGGCGGTGCTTTACTGGGCACTTCTCAGCATCAGCACACATGGTAGTTTTTGCAAGATCATGGCCTTGTTTTAGTATAACACAATCAAGATAATTTTTACAAGGTCAGAAAGTTGGAATAAGGGGAAACAAAATCCAGGCCAGTTGTGTCTGGAATCAATTAGGCTTATGTGCTTTTCAGATGCTGCTTGTCTTTCTAATAAATAGTATTTCAACGTATACATTCTATTAGCGCACACCTAAAAGTACACATTCCATACAACCTGTTTCTCCAATTAATTTGAACCCACCTAAACTAGGGATGTCAGGAGGTCAAAAAAGAGGAGGTGTTCATCTGTGAGTGCTGAAATGGCTTTTCTTTGCATTTATAGTTTAGTTATCTGCCTCCTCAATGACAAACTACTCAGAAGGGCAAAATGTCCAGGTTTGCCTGTGGTGTACTCTAGCTGTCCAAAGAGCAAATTAAAACTGAAGCAGCAGATCAGGTAAATACTGACTGTACCCACTGTCAACTTTTAAGCACATTGTTGAGTTGTAAGATTTAGAGCAAAAAGAAAATGTTATTCCACTTTTTCAAGATGTAACTTGACCATCTAAGCATTACATCTAGTGTACTGAATCATCTACAGAAGACTTTAGTTAAGGAAAAGTTGACTTTATAAGGAATTTCTATTTTCTCTAGATGAGGTCAGTCTAATTTATACTGAAATTAAGGCCAGTATCAGTACAGAAGGCATGTGCAGGGGCACACAATCCAGACAGATTCTTGCTGCATTCGCAAGTAAAACAGGTGACAGTAAAAATATTTATCTGTTGCTCATATTGTGAAAAAACATTACAGATATCAAAGTTCGATTGTCTAATCACATAAAGATCAAAATACTTACCTTCATTGCTTTTTTTTCTCACCTTCATTTTGACCAATGCAAAAATAAAGTGAAAGAAAGTGTTCTTCCTCCACTGCAGCAACTTTTTAACATAAAAGTTGAAAATGTTTTGGAGATAGCACTGTAAGTAATAACAATATGAAGTGAAAGAAGTTAAAACCATCAGTTTTCCTATTTTTTTCTAAGCAGAACAGCTATATGGTGGTGTTTACACCCTCAGAGCCGGCTCGGTACCACAACACACGGGTCAGCAACATTCCAGCTGAAGCTGGGCCAGAGGAGGGACTCAGAACGGGCTACGGGCAGATTCTGCAGGGTCAGAGGGGGGCGGCAGGCCGGGCTGCCCTTGAAATGACCACAAAACCCCTCATTCCCTGGTCGCAGGCAATGATTTTCCTGCTGCAGGCACCCCTCCCACAGCGGTTCGGCTCCACACGCGGGCGGCGAGGGGCGGCCGCGGCCGCCTGCAAGGGCAGAGGTCGAGCAGGCAAACGCATCCCGGAGGGAAGCCTCGAGTGGGCTGGAGGAGGGGCCTGGCATCCGCACGGCCATTGTGCTTCCCGGGAACAGGATTCCGCGCACATCGGGCTCCGCGCCCCGTCCCGTGGGGCGGGGCGGGCTCCCCCCGCCTGCCCAGCGCTCCCGCTCCGGGACGGCATCGCTCCTTTGAACGCTCCAGCGGCTCCGAGCTCTGGGCCACAGCGGGGCAGGACCACCGCCTCCCCTCTCTCCCGAGGAGCTCCGCTCGCACAACCTCGCACCCGTCCCCTCCTGCCGCCGTTCCCTGTCCCCACGGACACTCCCAGGAGCCCCGGGCAGATTCGCGCCGGGGCAGCGCCTCAGGCGCCCGGCCGGGATGGGGAGGGGCCCGACGTGCGCACCCTTCTGCAGGGCCGCCGGGAAGAGCGAGTTAGCTAGCGTGCCGCGGCGCCTCCCGGGGCGGCGGGGAGAGCCCCGGAGGGATGGCGGGACCGATCCCTGCCACCGCTTGCCTGCGCCCCTTCCCCCCGCGGGTCGGAGAGGTTGCCGTGGCCGACGAGGCCAACACATTCCCTCGGACAGAAGCTCGCGAAGCCCAACCGTGCACGGAACGATCCCTTACCCGCCTCCCAGGGGAAACCCCCTCCCGCCCCCCGCCCTGCGTCAGCTCGGCATCCCAGCGGGCTTTCCTGTCCCCGGCGGCGCCCGCCCGTGGGATCCGCCGTGTGTGGTGCCCGCAGCCATCTCCGCCTCCCCCGTGCAGGCAAAGCTGCACCCGGTTAAGCTGAGCCCCCTGTAGACGTATTTATTTCGGTTTAATAGGTGTTTATGGTATGTTAGCTTGGACCTGTTCCTAATCAATCCGAGCTTCATCAAAATAACGCAGATTTATACCGGCTCCGGTGCCAACCGAGCAGGTGTTACCTCCCACCTGTGGCTAAACCGGCGGTGGGCACCCGGTCAGGCCTCTTGGCTGGCGGGAGGGTGATGGCTCTGCCCGGACTGACGGACTGACCGCTGCCACAGTGCCCAGAGCCAAAGCACGCGAAGCACAACAGCCTTCCCCGGCAGAATGGAGAAAGAGGAAGTTACAGCACATGGATTTCGGTTTTTTTCATTTTCTGTCCTGGCTCATGCTAGGAGCACATGGTCGTTGCAACAAGCACAAGCGCTGGGAGGAAGAATTACCTCATGGAATTGCAAGCACTTTCCAAGTAAAGGTGGAGGCTGGAGCAAACAGGAGATCCAGCCGATAGTGGGTAATAAGCCCGGGGAGTATTTCCTTGCTGCTTTGCTTACCTCAGAGACGCTTCGGTCCTTGTGGAGCAGGAAGAGGAGCCTCTCTAACACCCTGGCTCCCAGCATCCAGATAATGAGTCGTCTCCTCCTTCCTGCAGCAAGCAAGCTTACTCCTTGGCTCACAAAGAAATAGTTTCAGTAGCAGCTTTTCCTCTAATGGATCCTCTTTATGTTTGGTGGGCATCAACAACCCAACAACTTTTGAACTTCAGAGTTCATCTGCCATTGAAGGAAAACTGCTTTTTGCCTTGCATAGCAAGGCAAATGAATTAAACTGGAAGGCCAGGATGGAATGAAGTTATGCACACCTTCAAAACAAAGACCAAACCAAACAAAACCCCACCATTTGGAAGGTGCTTGGCCAAAATAATTACTAACTGGCAACTGCATTTTTCGTCTGTGATTGAAGCCTTCTACTGCTGGTGGATGGATGATCCAGGAGAGAGGATTTAGCAGAATTAAAGAGGTGGGTCTCTGACCAGCTATGTATGTTAAGTTTATATAACAGCATTGCTATAAGCAAACCACTTCATCCAAAGGCCAAGTGTTTTTTTGGTTTTTTACCAGTGATAGTTAATACAGGTCTTCCAGAAGAACTGAGTACTACAAATATGCCACAGCTTTTCTTGAATCATTTGCCCTAAACAGACATCAACCTCCAAACTCCAAGCAGGAAAGAAAATGGTGAAAGAAGAGGTACAGAAGATAGGAAGAAACACAGAAGAAACAAGACACGGAGCTCTGAAAACTGGAAATAGAACTGGACTTTGACAGGAATCCAGAGAAAATGATGAAGTATTTAACTGATGATGCAGTGGTGGTCAGTCCTGGACATAAGGATGCCCTTTTCTCTGGAGTTACAGGGCTTTATAGAAAAACATCCCAAACAGGATTATAACATTGCACACGAGTTCACAAGCTTAATTTCTGCTTCATAGCAGTAACTGTGGGACACACCACAAGTGCTTTTGTTTCTGTGCAGGAATGTTTTACTTCTGAAATGAGAGTTGAACAGCACAGGGCAAGGAGGATCAGCAGAGCCCATCTGCTGGATTTCTGTGCACCCCTGATGGCTGACAGACCTTCACCAGTTAGCTTGGGTCAGTCAGCCACGTTTGCTTAGAAGTGGCTGGATTGACTCTCAAGGGCACCAGACACACAGATTCTTTTGTGGTCTGACATTCTCCATGTTAAATACTTTAGACATGAACCTAACCAACAACCCTCTAGTAAGGTCCAGTCATTTTCAGGAATTAAAATGT
This sequence comes from Manacus vitellinus, assembly GCF_001715985.3. NCBI lineage: Eukaryota > Metazoa > Chordata > Aves > Passeriformes > Pipridae > Manacus > Manacus vitellinus. The sequence continues at coordinate 36,448,468 of NW_021939396.1, forward strand.
GATTAAAAAAACCCAGAATCATCTGCTTCCAAATACATTCAAAACAAAGCTTTGCTGTATTTGTATAAAACAACCACAGACAGGTGTTGTACATTGATTCAGGTTTTTTTTTTTGAGCCAGCACTGACAAGTAAATTTGTCCCATGTCCTCTGCTGTTGTTTCTGTACTCATCTCTCCTCCTAAAAGCCATGCATATGACTCATACAAGTTATGGACACTGCCTCAGCTCCCATCTTAGCGCTACAAATGTGCACCTGGTGGAGTGTCCAAACTTACAAGTTCCTTCCTCACAGGTGGCCCAGTACTATGGTCCTCCAGCAGCAACACCAGCCCAGGCAGAGGTGTCAGTGCTCAGGTGCTGGGCAACGCCTTTTAAACTGACAGCTTCTCCTGGGAGACAGACGCAACCCCATGGGTTTTTGTCTTCCCAAGTATACTTATTATTTAACTGTCTTGTAAGCCACATTCCTTCAGACATTTCCTGCGTCTGAAAATATTTTCCCATGCCATAATCAGAACACACACTGTTTACTTGACTGCTTTAACCCAGACAATGTTAAATTGGCAATTGTTAGAGTGGTACCTCTGTCTCTTTTGAGTTGTCCTTGCACTTAAGGATATTCCTGCCTCCCAGTATTTTATGTCTAAATCTAGGAAAGTAAACAATCAGTTTCCAGTTAGTTTGATACATAGAACTGTGCTTAGCTTAAGAAAGGCTAATTAGATCCTGCTGTAATTTACAGCAAGTGTACCATAGACCCAAACCATCAACAAGAGTCTGCCCAATATAAACATTTATATCTCTGACTCTGTAACGAAGGAATTTTAAAAATCATAACTATGCTGTGGGGGTAAAAAACCCCCAACAAACACTGATGCATTGATTTATCTACATTCGTGCTGCTATGGACAATTTTACAAGAACTGTAATTTGGGACAGGAATTCAAATGCATGTGCGGACTTTTAAAAAAGCTTTGAAGTAGGTTTTCCCTACACCTTATTTCACCTCTGTGTCACAGAGCATAGGATGTAGCACTTAAATTCCATGTCTGCGTATCAGATACATGTTACAGTTTAGTTATCAAATCAAATACTTATCACCATGATATGGAGATTTGCAACCAAACAAGTTTTTAAAACTTATTTTTAAGTGAACAGTATAGCTGACGGTATAGAATAGCCATTTCTTTACTCAGCCTTCCCATAGCAACACTGTGTTTTTTTAGGCTGGGGTATAACAGACTATGGAGTACGCTGGTTTTGCCTTCTCCAGCTTGGATTGCCTGCGGTAACATTGCTACAGCAACAATCTCTTTCCTCAAGCCAACGCTAAAGCAGGAACACTTCCCCCCCGCCCCCCCTCCTCCAGCTGCTAAGCAAAGAATAAACTTTTAGCTTTGCCCCTCCTTTATTGGAAGGGGAATAGGGTAATATGCTGTAATTGGTTTTCCATGTTTGCCAAGAGTCTGTTTCCTCTTATCATCCACAATATTTAACATAAGTCTTGTAATAGTTCCAAAAATAATAAAATCTGTCCCAAGAATAAAAATGATAGATCCACAACATGCTGCTTTTTTTGTCATGGTCTTGGTTTCGTAACATTCTGTTAGTAGTTTTTATTGCCTAATGTTGTGGTTTCTTTCATATGCAGCAGACCCAGTAAAGACATTTCATCAGCTACTTACACAGCAGCAGCCTGGATTATTTACAAATGGAGATTTCAGTAGTGTATTACAATAAATCACCACTGCATACTGTTAAAGTTACATTGCAGCAATGTGGCAGAAGAAAACCCAGAGATTCCAGGGGGAGGAACATTAAGTATATACAAATCATAGGTATGATATCAGCAAACAAATTTATTAAGATATCCAAATAAAACCTGTTAGTCTTCCTGTCTCCCCTATCTCCTCCTATGCAATAGTAGAAGAGTACTAGGCAAATTATATCACCCCACACATGCAAAACAGCACACACAGTATGTGTAACCCATGCAATACTTCCTTCATGTTTTTATATCATGCAGATAGCATATCCCTCTCTCCCTCTGCCCCACCCTTCCATCCCTAAAATAAATGCCCTGTACTGGGCAAATACATAAGCATAGGAGTTACAGATGTGAAGCAGGTAAAGATGTAGAGCAGCACTTTGCTCACAGGACTCAGTTTGAATGAAAGAATATGAAAACAGAAAAGACAAAAAGGAGATAATACAAAAGAGAGACTTGATTTAGAAGGAAAAAAAAAAAAAGACAAAACCAACCAACTAAAAAACCTAAGAAGAAACTTGTAGGACAGTCAGTAGTATCAAAAGAACAGTTCATCAAGAGGAACCACTACGTCAGCCCTCAGCATCTACAAAAGCAATACCCTACAGGTAGCAACTTTGAGAAAAATGCAGGCACATTGGGGTGCTCTCATTAGGAAAGACTGCTTTAAAAAAAGAAAAAAAAAACTCTTCAATGCCTGAAATTGTCTTCTGATATTTCTAGTTGGTTTTTTATTCAGATTCAGTTTAACTGTAACTTTGAGTCTGATAAGAGGTTTTCCTTTCTTCCCAAGAACAGATTTAGTGCTCTAACAGTCACAGGTAAACTCTTAAGGCAGAAATAACTTTCCCAATTTAAATGTATGCCATTTAGCCTAAAACCAATGTGTACTCTTCTAACCTCCCCAATATATAAATACTGCAGCTGAAGGCTCTTCAACGAGCTGCCACCATGAACTGTGTCACAAAAAGCATAACACAGCAGAAAGGATACAACCCTGGAACAGGGGACAGAGCACTCATTGCCTGCTAAGGGCTTCAGACACTCTTGTTATTTTAGCTTATCAGCAAGTGTTTTTGCAGTCATTTTACCTTAACTCACTGCTGAGTCTGATCTCACATAAGTCAGAATGACCGAAGCCAACAGAAACACACAGGTGTGTAAGACGAAGGGGGATTGTCAGTCTTTCTTAAATGACTGCCAAAACTCCTGGAGCTTCTTGTTTTAGTAGGAGAGACAAGTCTTAAGTCATGCTTAGAGGACTTATCACTCCAAATTTACTAACTCCAAAGTTAACTATGGTTTGTACCATATGCTAACTGGGAATAAGGGAAACTGCACCTTGGTACGATTTTTTGGTATCGATACTTTTCCATTACATGTAACAGCTGTACAAGTTGCTGGGAAAAAATAAATGTTTTAGTTCTTTGGTTGTGAAAATGCAACCAATAAAAGCAACTTGAATTCAACACGAAATCTCAACAAGTTATCAGTCACTCATGTTCAAGTAAAACTGAAACCTGTGAAAGAATAACCTTGTTAAAGCACATGTTCTAGAAGTAAACCATCCTGCTAGGTTCTGTGCTATATAATTTTCAAATTCTAATAGGATAAAATAACATCAGGGCTTCTCAAAAAAAACCCCAACAAAACAAAAAAACCAACCCCACAAAAATACAGAGATCTGTAACTGGCAACAAAAGGATTATGTGCGCACAAAGTTTGTGACAAAAAGCCAGCCACAGTGCATGGAAACTTCAGTTTTGTTCTAGCTCCTCTTTGAAAATACCAGATTCTTAACATAATGTACAGTGTAAGACTGACATGTGAGCCAGGACCAACCAGCAGGATCAGCAATCAATTGCACACGTGACGTCAGTAAGTCACAGCATTCCCCCTGCCCCTCACCCCCCAGAAAGCAGCCCTGGTGGCTCTTTGCTATAGTACCTCTAGATTCCTGGGCAGTTTTATACCTCTTCAATGCTTTCAGAAAATGAGAGGCTGTCAGAAGTTTCAGTTTTGTAAATCATCACCACTTAAAACAGTGTGCATTTTTGTTCTTCTTGGGATAGGGTACAAATCCCCCCTCAGCTCTCTTAATGGGCAGTTTTTATGGCTAAGAGAAATTTAGTCCCAGTTGTAATGGAGCTGATGCTGCTACAGAAGAGCACACTTTTTTCACATATTGTCTCAAGCAACTAAGTTCTACAGTGTTGCCAGTTGCAAAAAAACTTCAGATAGTTAATTCAAGCAAGTACTCTAGTTTGTGCACTCCTTGTGAACAGCAAGTTACTACATGCCAGTTTTCCCTTGGCATCCACGGAGTCCAATCCTATGGTTTTACTGTTCAGTCCTTTTTTTTTTCTGTCATGCAACACAATTTTCAAACTTCAACTGAAACAATAAATGTGCTTTATAAATGCAAACTTCACATAATAAACAGTTAACAGTTGAAAGTATCTAAATTGAGTAACCTCTTAATAAATAGTTGAAAACAATTATATTGCATTGCTGATAATGTTCCTAAGTGTGTAGAAAAGAACTGTAAGTTCAGCAACTAACATAAATCCATACTGATTGCCCTTGCCCGTAGATACCAACAAAAGGTTCCACACATTTTTTTAAATTTTATTTAATCTCAGAACCACTGCTGTGTTACACCTGTCAGGCTGAAGTTATTCACTTTGGATGTAAAGTTCTGACAATCAGAACGGGTAACATGAGGATCCCAGTCCTCCCATTGTGTGCTGTGGTCAGTATTGGTCCAGTAAGACAAAGTTTTGCAGTCACTGCCCCCCACTCTCTTTTTTCCCCCCCAATACACGAAGCATGGCCTAGCATTAGTGTCACTCTTTTATCTGCAATTATTTAGATAGGATGAGATGGAAACTCAGTTGTTTGCACAGTTGTAGGAAAAGTGACATGAACACTGTATTTTAACAAATAAACGCTTTAAACACAGGATCTTGTTTTGCACTGTTGCAACCCTTTCACTTGAGGCAAAACCTGCCCTCCCCAACCACCACCATAATAAGTACCAAAACATTTCTAGTTTTGATTTTCATCAAGATTTCCAAACTGGGAGATTTTATTTTCACACCCTCTTCACAATAGACAAGATGCTTACCATATATTTAGGATTACAAGTTGTCACTAAAAGAAAACTTTACACAACCACTATACATTTAGGTTGAAAAACTGTCCTTGCATGAAAAATATACTTAGAAATCAAGTGGTAAACAAGAAAAAACCATTGAGAAAAGATTAATGTTTTTATAATGTGCCATTTTAAATTTATCAACTCCTCCTCTACTTTTCATTCATAGTCTGTTTTTACCTATAGTATTTGTTAAGGCAAACAGCTAATCCATTTCTGAAGAGGTGCTGTGGAAATTGTGGACAAACAGCAAACATTTGGCATTAAAATAGATAGCACGCATGTAGCCTCTAGTAATATACATTAAGCATCTCTCTTGGACTTCAGGATAATGATGGGGAGCATGAACATGCTAACAATGTCAAAAAGGCTTAAAATTTAGCATCCAAGCAATTTCTATTAATGCTTCTGTAGTTTTCAAGCTCTAAGTAGTATAGAATTTATGCAAATGCATTAAAGAATTCTAGCTTGGCAAGTACACCCAAGCAGGTTATTAAACTATATATACAGAAAGTGATAAATACAGAATTAAAAGAGTCCTTCCGCTTCTCTTCATAGCCTTGAAAATTGACAAAAAACTTGAGGACAGCTCTACAATATTAAACATTAGGTAACCGCAGGAGCTGGGAAACCTAACTACACAAACTGATTAAAATACTCAGATGACTTTGTAGTGTTTAATACAATTCAGTTCGTAGTCAAGGGCACAAGACAACATTTAACAAAAATAATCACATCAATTGACCTAGAAATCAAATGTAAATAGATATGAATACAATCTCCAAAATCTGTCTTTAAGTGAACATTAACCATTTATTCAAAGTTATACAAGAATTTGAAGGATAAAGTCTTCTGCAACAGGAAACCAACTTACAAGTTTCATGTCTCAGTTGAATTGAAGTGGAGGCGAGCGGGGCAGGGGGAGGGAAGGGTGAACAAACAAGTTAGTAGGCCCCATCCAGGCAGCTAGAAAGTAAAAACAGGCTCAACAGCAGCCTCCTCCAGCTTGTTGTCCTCCCTGATTGCCTGCAAGTGTTGCATTAGTAGCAGCATGTTGAGGGCCAATTTTTATGCCATTTGCCTGAAATGAAGTTGAATACACAGTGTAAATATTTTAAAAGACTAATATACTTGAAAAGCTGCTTTTTCTGTTTAGAATATAGCAAGTTCTCCTAAGGCATGCAATAAATATAGCAAAGTTTGTAATTTTTTAGTAACGTGTCCTTAGTGATTAAATATAATTTAAAAGAAGATGCCTTCCTTCCTTCCTATTTAAATTTTATCTCCATGTTACACTCTGTAGCTTAAACTCCTAACAAGAAAACTCACAAAGCAAGAATTGTATTTGAATACTACTTGGCATAAGGCTTTAAAAATACGTAGCATTTGTTAAGAATGTATAACCTCTCCCCTCTTGCCAAAACCTCCACTAGTTTAATAGTTTAATATAAAACTTTTCCTCTCTAGACAGCATTTCTTTCTGTGTTGAATCAGCTGTAGAGGCTAAGGGCATACGAGTGTTCTGTGTCATCAATAATTTCTGTGATCCCAAAAGACATGGCTACTTGCCAAGAACCCACACACAGCGTAGCTCTTTCATTCATCAAAATCACACTTATATCTTAACCCTCACTCCCTCAAGTGGATTTTACCTAAAAATACAGCACTTTGAGAAAAGTAATACAGTAGCTTCAGAAATTAAGCTCTTAAGGAAACTCTGCGTCACAGCAAATCTCAGATTTATAGTGCTTGGCAGTTGTTCTGCAGCAGTGGTAGCCTTCGGGTTTCTGGCACTCGCTCAGTATTGACAGCAGCTGATGTGGTTTCTTTTCGCTCTTTGACTCCTCTTTAATAAAAAGCATGCCCTATGGCTCATTGGTTTTGCCCCCTCTGGGCTGATAGCAACTTCTTGAGGAATCAAGGAGCCAGACTTGGCATAAAGCCAAATAAGTAGCACGGACTGTTGGCTCTTGACAGCATATTGCAATCAAAGCTCCATAAGGCACAGTAAAGCAGTCAGCTACTATATGAGACTCAACAGATACAGCGAGCATGCTTGTTCAGAAACTCTGATTGCTCTCCAATTTATATTGCACTACCAACTGCATTTTCTTCAGGAAAAACATGAAAGAAAATTTTAAACTTTTCATCAGTGAACGGAGTTTAAGAAATGTTTCACCAAAACACCACATACACACACACTTTCCAGTCAGAATTAGTGTCTCTGAAGGATTATTATTCAAGTCTTATTTAACTACAAGTTTCCTAATGCAATACTTTGCATACTACTGAAGTTTCTCATTTTTTCCTCTCTGAAGTCATCAGCAATATTTTTAATAGTCTAAGTTTTCTCATGTTGAAATATATTAAGCAGAAAGAGGTGAAGCTATTTAATGGAGTCCTGCCCATTCCCTCACCACTCTAAGGAATTCTGCAAAGACTGTAATGTTTAAGAGAAGCCTCAGACTGACAGTTCCGGACACCCCCACTCACAGAACAGAAACAGAACACAGTGGTGGTGCAGACTTCCATGTGTGGTTTGCCTGAGCACCTCAGCAACGATATTGAGGGACATGCAAGCTAAAATACCAACCTGGACATCAGGAAAGACCGACCACATTGTCAAATTTAAACTTTATGTGGTGTGACTTTTTATGTGAATGTTAACAGAGAGCTTATATGATTTTAACATTTCTATACAACACTAAGATGTCTATTTACCACCACTGAATTTGAATCTGCTTTTTCTATGGCCAAGAACCTCTCCCCAAACTGCTCAAGATTTTCCACAGCACAATAATTTCAAAATTTGAGAGAGACATTATAGGTCTTTCTAAGCTCTTGCATTACACAAGTGCTCCCTCCTCCACGTCTCTACCCCCACTCAAAACAAGCAAAGGGACAGGCCCCAATAATTTGTAATTTCAGTAATGTGTATAGGCAAAATGGCTAATCTTTTATTCCCTACAGTATTCAGCCACCTAAACCAGGAACATTTCAAAAGTCTTTTATGTAACTCTCAAAGCAATCCCTCCCCTACACTGGACAGCTCATGGAGTGCATCTGGCATATCAACATGGTCCCCCATTTACATAGTGGAAAATTATCTTTGAAAACAGATGACACCATATGGAGAAGTGGATGAAAGTGGATTTTCTTCTCTTTTGGGGATTTATATTATTTTGCGATGCTTCATGGATGGATAGGGTCACTTATTTTAATCCATTTTTATCACAATGGCAGACAATTCTATATCCAAATGGAACAGACAAATCTTTTACTGTCCAGCCTTCTAGGGAAGGTGAATTTTGTACCTTTAAAAAGGAAACAGAGTGTTCAAAGTATTAAAAGTTACCTCATTATTAATGTCAAAAACTCCTTCCTGGATTTTCTCGTAGATCTCCTTTGCAGTGTTAATAAATGCCTAAAACAGAGGAAAAAAGACCACAAACACAATGAATGAGATATCCTTTGGTGTAAGATGCACTAATTGGAATTCAATCTCATGTGCAATTGTTTCAGCAAGACTCTCCTTCCTGACCTCTGCAGGAACAGGTATGACAACAGCATCCTATGACCTACCCTGAAGCAGCAATGGATCACCTGCTGTTTACAAAAACAGTGGCACTTTCATAACATCTGTATTCTACAATCTGTTGTCCAGTAATTACAGGGAAAAAGTGGTTTTTAAGATATATAAATTACTTCTAAATTATTTATTTCTGACCCTTATGGATAGATTGTGTGGCAGATGGTTTCCCCTACCCTTAATATCTTTGTAATAGGCCACTCTAGATTAGAGTGCTTAGCAACATAAAACCACAGGGTACTTACCATGATGATGTAAGGATGCTGTCTGCTGGATGAAACCTTATGCTATCATTTAATATTCACCTAATTTTAAGAATGTATTCTCTTTAATTAATCTTGCACACAATAGGCAACAGACATCTTAATAAAAGAAAGGAGATGCCCCAGGTTTTATAACAATTTCTATATAAAGATCTATTGTTTTAATTCAGAGAAAATACTTTGACACTCAGGACTGAAAAGGTGACTGATATAAATGTTTTTGGTTAAAGTTTACAATCAATGATTCCATTCTTCATCTCTCATTTAGCTTTATAGGTCAAGTAATGCCTAAAATAATGTATAATTTAGGAGGTAATTAACAGCACCTAGTAATTACAATAAACATACAGTTCTTTTTGTTTTAAAATACCAACACCATGCAATCATACAGGACATGCTACTTTCTGCAGAAGCCTATTATAGCAAATACAGATCTAATTCAAATATAAAAAAGTAAACAGGGTTCATGGAGAGGAACAAATCATACTTTTCCTCATTTCTACACTGGAAGCATTTGACTGCTGAACTTGCCACCAGAGCTTTGTTTCCTAATTAACAGGACTGATATGTTTTCACCTTTAAAGGCCTTACAGCTCCCCAGAGTAATCAATCTACTGCAGCTCAATTACTGCACCAAGCACACACCACAGTCAGTGAAGGAGACTTGAACGACTGGAGCAGGAGCGGAAAGATATGAATATGCATAAACTCTAAGTGGGTGATCGAATCATCACAGAGGGTCATGAGAATTTGCAGCAAAATAATGAGAAGAATTAATCATTGCAGATTCACAAGGCACTTAGGAAGTGAGTTCGTTTTTCAAACACATGTTAAGAGTTGAGGAGAAAAATTGGCTTTCAGCCAACTATGAATTGATTCAAATTCCTCAGAAACTGAAGTTTTACACATAAGAAAAAAATTCAAACTTATCTTTGTTTCTGATAACACACTAATTATTGTAATGGCCTCATACATGGGCCTACTGAAAGGTATAAGTCAAAAACTTTGGAAATTCACACAGCTGGAATCTGCAAGTATACTTGCTTGCTTCTACTTCAGTGGGACATTAAACAGAACTTGAAGTCTTAAAAATGCATTATGATAACTTCATGTAAACAAGCACTTAACAATTGGCACTTCCAATAATTCTAGAACATGCCGGCTAAGTACGCCTAGGCTCTTAGAATTTATGTCATGAGAATTACATTACATCTACAAAAATTACTTCAGAGCAACAAAACTAGCATTTTAACAGACTAGAAACTCCAAACTAACACAACTGATTACAAATTATCTCCTGGATGCTACATTCAAGAACAGATCACTGTAGGAATGCAAGATGCACTGGAAAACAGCACTGCACAAACACAAAAATCCCCCCCCGTTATTACACGTGTAATGTAAAACACAAAGCAAAAGAGCACTGAGTTCAGTGCAGTCTATTTTAATATTAAACATATTGTCTAAGAAACTGTTGACCTGAAAAATCCAATTATTACTTTAATCTGAGTTCTATCATTTAAGTTCTCTCGGAAAGACATATCTGACAGTCACATTCCTATCAGTGATGCTGGTGCACCACACATTAGTGTTAAAACAGCACGTACTGTTATTCCACGTGGCAAAATGCCAGGCTGCACTGGGTCACAGAAATAATTCCTATTTGAAAACAATGGTTTGACAAGAATATAGCACATAATGAGTCTACCTCATGTTCTCTTCTTGGTATGGATTCTGAAAAATTGTTACTAATCAGCCATGAAAAGAGACTTGAATCCCTTGAGACTTCCATTTGTTTCTTGCATCCATGTATTTTAAGTTCACTTACACTTCAAAGTGTAAGCAGACTCAAAATAACCACCTGAGAACATCACTGAAAACAGCAGTCTACTTGCTTTAAGAATATCATATCAGATTTTGGTATTGCATGCTAGTGCCCCAATTAGCAAGGACAAGAAGATGAACTTGGTGTAATTGTCTTCTTCTAAAAATCTCTTTTAATACTGCATGTTCTAACTCTTATCTGGAACATACAGTATACTACAAACTCTTAATTATTTATGGGCAGTTTATCCTATTTGCAGATTAACTGAGTCCTAGATGCAGAAATACAGACCTGTTTCCCCTCAAATCCAGTCTGGATTTATTAGACCATGTGTAAGGGACTGCAAGAACACAGCTGTAGCACTTCACACGCCAACTTGGATCCAGGTGCAGTTTAGCCATTTCCACACAACACAAGACCTCAACCAGTAAGCCCACACGGACTCAGCTGGCTGCCTAGCAAGCCTACTGCAGTTGCACTGTACATTCCCATAACGTTGCTGCTACTAAAACACTACACAAAAACACTTGAACCATTCCATCCCACATCAGCTCAGGCTGAGGTTTATTTTCACCACTCCAGGAGAGACAGTACCAGACTCAGCCTGGATTTATACAAAGTCACCTGAAAGATGGCAAGACTCTAGTACACAGTACCTCTATTACTCAGAAAAGAAGTGAGAGACTTTTGCAAAAACAGTATATTAGATTTCCAAACATAAAAATTCTTGACTACACTTCAGGAAAATTCAAGAAAACAATGTAACTTCAGGAAAATGTCTACATTTAATGTTTAACTCTTGGTTTTAATCTTTCTAAATCACAACTTACTGATCCTTTTATGCACGAGACTACTGAATATACCTGTACCACAGCATTAAAAAAAAAGGTTGTATACAAGTTATTCAGTGATTTGTTTTAATATAATGTGTTTTCCAATTGTGTGCTCATTAAAACTAGGTTCTCAAATAATAGTAATACCCTGTTGAGGAAAACTGTGTTGCTGTACAAGTGGGAAAGTGAGCCTTGCAAGACGTGATCTGCCTGTTGTGTCACGCCTGCACCTACTGCAAAGCTAACAAAAGAGGCTTTTGAGTCACAATATACCAGTATAATATCACTTCAGATTATTTGTATAAGGAGTTTCCTAGATTATATTGCAACATGAGAATCAAGAAGTCTCACAGTGCTCACCTCAAAAAACCCCGAACAACCCAAAACAGAAAACCCCAACTACCAAAGAGGACAGATGCTGCATTTAAGGTAATTAATCCTAAAAACACAGAATGTAGAATTATATCAACTTCAACATTCATCTAATCACACAAGTGAACAAGGTAATGTAGGTTTACTTCCCTAAGACAAAACCAGGAAGAATGAATTCTATAACTGGTAAAAACAATGCAAGAAGTAAGGGAATAAGTTCCTGATACCTCTGTCTTATGGAAGCTGTATGCAGGAGTAATAATAAGCTAAAGGCACCAGAATCCAACTTATAGAACAGCTACAGTTAGTTTTTACTTGTATTGACATATTTACTCATGTCAATAACGTCGCTTCTCTTTCTTAGAAAGTTAATGCTATGACAAGAATTTGAGGACTTAGATACAAGCTGAGCATAACAGGAAAAACTTGTCGATGAATCACTGATACTTTTAAAACTCAGATTTTACAAGTTCATCTTTGCCTAAAATCAGATGCGATCTGCTTCAGCACGGCCAGCTCGTGGAACATGCTGCCCTCTGGTGGCAATGTTAAAACTAAACTTAATGCTTGGCAACAAAAATTGGGCAATCATTAATTCTGGATTCTTTCTTACAATTAAATGAGGAATGTTTAAAGATTAAATACCTCACAAATTCTAAAGCATGACCCTCAGCTCTGTAGTCAGCCAACACCAGGAATTTCCTCCTCCTCTCCAACTTCTCATCTTATCTTTTAGCAATATGATATGATATAGTTAGATTACTCTAGTATTTAAGAATGCATTTGGAAACAGTAATAAACATGGACTACAAATGGATTTACCCCTACAACATTTATCACCACAGTGTGTAAGTGGTGCTGGATGGCTACTTAATATAGTGAGATTCCAAGGGTCTGAGCAGCTGTTTTATGCACACACAGTAAGGCAATACTTTTTACAGTTAAAGGATCTTTCAGAAAGAAGCCTAGTACACTAAAAGGGCTGAAGAGGGGTTAATTATCAAGCAGTAGTAAGGTGCTGTATAATGAACACCAACACATTGGTAGCCTTATATTTTCAGTATAGGTACAAAAGCACAAAACAGAACTTGACAGCAATTTCTTTTTATGTCCCCACTGAGGCACAATTTCCTGATAAACTTACTGGGAACATGTACATTATCTTGAAAAGTCCTGTAGCTGCTGTTGAACAGTTAAAAAGGATAAAATATCTGAGGAAAAAAAAAGATGAAACCCTCAGAACTAAGAATCCATCCTCTCCAGAAATCTACAGGTCAGGCAGGCAGTATCATACACTTCATGCTCTTCTATAAAGCCTGAGACTCTCAATTAACTGAGACCTTTTATTCCCATCATATCACAAGATGCCCAGAAGTCCCAAGAGCTACTGTTCCTTACTGTGTAGTTGGGGCACAGCCCAGGAATTTGCCACAAGAAGCTAAAAGCTGTCAATCTTCACTGGAGACAGGTGTCCTGCCCCTTTTCCCTCCCACAGCTGAACTGACACAAGCTACAACCCCATTTTCTCATGGGAGAAACTAGCTGAAGTTTTACACAGCTCAAACGTCACAGAACTTTAATTTCCAGGAACCTGAAGGAATACTGATACAAGTTAAGATAAACCTAACTGTTGGGTTTTAGTTTGCTTGGTTGTTTTTTTAAAGACTCATGACCTAAAAATCCTGCTTTTTTGCAAGTTCTAGTCAGATTACATCTTGTGTATTACTCTACCTTACTATGAAAAGTATTAACATCCTAGGACTTTCAAGTTTTATTAACTAAACCCCTAAGTACTATACTACCAGGTCAAACAACTGTTTGTTTACCAGCAATTAGTTATGTTCAGAGAGGGGGTGGAAGGGCAATAAAACACACTTCTAAAAATCAGTTCAAATTTAGATGCTGCTAAGAATCTCATCTTTCCATGAAATTTTCATTTTTTCCCTTCAGAATATCATAAAAACCCATCTTCCTTCCCTTATCTGTGCCCAAGCAGTGCCACTGTTGAGGTAATAGGGGCTTTGAATATTCATTACTCATTTAAGTGAAAGTATGAAAGAATCTGCTTGAAGAGAAAACTAAGTTACAGCTGAAACAGAACCACTGAATGACCATCCTGCTCCATGTAGCAGAAGTGCTCCATTGCTCAGTCAAAACCATTAGTCTATTAAGATTTAATCCTAAATAATGAATCCATTATTGCATTCTACTTATGTGCAGGCAACTTGGAATAACACAAACAATGCTCTTAAAAGTTTGGCATAGGGATATATAATCCCCTCCATATGGGAAACAACTCAGTAAAACCGACTCCCACACCAGGAGTCAGTGATACACTGGTACAACTGAAGTGAGACCAGCTTCTGAACAGTGATGGTGTCTGGCACTGCTTTGACCAGCATTCAAAAAACTTTCTGGCTTAAGGTTGGACACATAATTAATAATTATCAATTATTAATTAATAATTACTAATATTAATAATAATATTATTAATATTATTAAGAATTAAATATGGAATGAAAGAATCATGCACAAAGTGCAAATGAAAGAATAATGCTTCCCAAATACAGCTAGGTAACCCTACTTCTTGATAATCAGTGCACATACATGGATTCAAACCACTGATATGCCAGGGACAAAAAGATAAGCACTGTGTGCTGTAAGAGATTGCATGATCACCCTGAGTTCTTGCAGGTGATTCTACTCTGCCTCTACAAGTGTTAAGACACTGCCCAAGCAGAAAGCATTCAGCAAGCCCTGAACTGCAGGTCGCAGATAAGACCAGAATTAACAGTCAAATACTACTCTTGAACTATCAAGGAAGAAACAAATGTGCTAAAATTGTTAATGTCTCTTGCAAATGAGAGAGAAAAATCTTGTGTGTTTTGTGTTGATTTAATGCAAGGTCAGAAAGCAATGGATGTTATGATTAAAACAACTGCAAACCTGCCTATGGTTGGGACTTCAGACTTACACATATACAAGTCCCCCAACAGGCATCACAGTGTTTTCTCAGGCAAAAAAGTAAATAGGCAAGACTGAAGTCTGCAAACAGTACATCAGAGTGCACATCATCCATCCACAATTCAACAAAGTAGAGCAAATATGATAACCAAGATTCTACTGGAAGAAAGCCCTCAGCCGTGCTCGGAGTGTACCAGTATTACCGAAACTCCAATACAGCTTAGAAATCACTAACAAGAAAAAAAACCAAAGAACAAAAGAATCACTTATGTTTTGATAGTTGGCTACCTTGACAGCTTTAGACAGAGGCTAAAAGGAAATCAACAACAAACCCCTGTTTAAATAAATATGATACTGCTGAAAAGACTAGCATTAATGTCCTTGTTCTGCAGTTGAATTATAACCCTGTGCCTAACCCTCCCCCAAAATCCTTCTATCCTCTTGATGATGCAGAAATTCTTTTTGCCTGATACCATTCCACATCCAACATGACGATTTAACTCTGTGGCCACAATGAATACTTAGAAGTCTCCAAAGTAACTATGAAGGAAGAGCCTACACCTACTTGTACTCCCTGCCATCAATTACCTATTGTGCAAACAGGGTAGAAACTTCCCCAACAGCCTTGCATAAGATAAAGAACCAATGGGAAGTTTTCCACTGCTAAACATTTCTATCCAAGCTAAAGGTTATGAGACAATCCTGAAGAACACAATGAGCATTTTATACTGTCTTGAGATCCAAGAACCAAACAGGTCAATGCACTGCTACACCTACAGATTTACTAAGGTATTCCACAGTGTTGGAAATCAGGATTAAACAAAGGAGACAGCTTAAAAACCATTAATGACAGAAGCCAATTAGTTCATATAAAGAAACTACTAAAGATTACGATTTTGCTCCTGTAGCTGTAACTATTCTAAATCATGCCACCTATTTTAGTGTTGACTGAGAACACCATTTAAGAAATGCACTTGACTGTCACTGAAAAGGAGTATATCCTAAAGCTTTTCCATCAGAATTAGAAAGTCAGCACACACACACATCACTCACTCATAATCAGGAGAGAATTCTATTTGAACTTGTTTGATAAAGAACTTTATGCTCATTTGCCTCCTGATAATCAGAGATGCATTAGGTACTGGACAATTCATTCACTAGGACATATTTTTTGACACAAAGAGAGGTGATAATGTTAGAATCAGGTAGTAACAAACCAGATTGAATTCTGCTAAAGCAATGTGCAACTTACTCTAACTTTTTGAAAAAACTAGAATATTTCAAAAGTAAAAGGCTTTACCTCTAAAAGAATACCTCATTGGTTGCACAACATTTTGCGTTTAGGACAACTCTGGAGAAGAATAACGCAGATCAGGTAGTGTAAGAAGCTGAACTATGTCATGCTATTATAAAAAAGGTCACTGTGGATGTATGAACTGAGTATGGGCTTTAAAGACATGTGAAGCAATCTTCCTGCTTTACATAGCACTAACATCTCAGCTGGAGCTCTCTGTTCACCACTGTACTGCGTCTGGCTAGAATGCAGTTAGTTTCCTTTACAGCCTGTATGGTGCTGTGTTTTGGATTTATGACTAAAACAGTATTGATAACTCACTGATGTTTTAGCATTAGCTGAGTGTCAAGGTTTTGTGTTTCTTACTCTGCCCTCCTCCTGCCAGTGATCAGGGTTAGGGTAGGCAAAATCATAAGGGACACAATACAGCTCTAACATGGCCTAAGGGTTATTTCATATAATCTGACATCAAGCTCAAGAATAAAAACTAAAGGGTAGTCAAAGTCACTCTTGCTCACAGTTGGGAGTGACTGCCTTTCTGTAACTCTTCTCCCACGTCTTTCCTTCATTTTTTAAACTCTGTATCTCAGCCCTTGAGTTTTTCTTGCTTTGGTTCTTCTAGTGTTTTCCCCATCCTGCTGGGCAGAGGGACCAAGTGAGCGACTCGGTGGGCATTCAGTTGCTGGCTGAGAGCAGCCCACCACAACCCCTCTTCAAGAAAGGTATGCAGTACATCAAGGTGAGATATGCAAGAACTCACATGTGTCCAGAAATATGAACTATAAGCCAAACTTGAAAAGACTTAAATTCTTTAAAGAAGCAAAAACTGAAAAACTTATTCAAATACATAGCAGACTACAGCAACCAAGACAATGACCTCTTCAGCAGCTCTGTAGAGGACAGAAAAAAGAAGCTGTGTGTGAATTGAAGCAAAGAAGATTCCTACCATGTAGTGGAAAGATGACAACAACACAAATACCAAAGCACTGCAATAGATTGCTCTGAAGAGCTTGTAAAATATTAGAGGCTATAAAACAGGTTAGAGTTACATCTGCCAAGAATACCAGTAGTTTGGCTTGCTTTGGACCAGCATATCTATTCTAGTCTTAGATTTCAGTGCAGACAGAAATTAGCCATTTCTCTGATGAAATACTTATAAAAACCCCACAAGTACATTAATAAATCCCAACAATATAATCAGTGCTGTGCAATCAGGTACAACACAGACATTGTCTTTCTCATAATATAAATTAAAAAGTAGTTCATTCAAGTTAAGGAATCAATGCTCTAGAGAAACAATATCTGTATAAAGTGTAATTCAAAGCAACTGTTTTAGTAAAATGCCAGTGTTCAGCAAAGTTACCTCCTCTACATTGGAAGCAGTTTTGGCAGATGTCTCCATAAAGATAAGTCCATGCTCTCGTGCAAATGCTTCACCCTCTTCTTTCTTGACTTCTCGTCTAGATTCTAAATCACTAAGACGGAAGAAAAAGAAAAAAGTTATTACACGGTCCAACATGTCCATGTAATATTATTCTTCACTGGCAGGCTTATAAGCCTTATAAACCAAGAGCCCCTTCCAGAACTTAGGTAGATATGGATATCTATTCAAGCCCTTACATAAGGTAGAATTATTGTAAGCCTTGCACTTACAGTATGCAGAATAGCCACAGGTATCACACTTGCTTGAGCTATCAATCCTAGCTGACATAAATCAAAGACTTCATGAAATGGCTTTCAACAGGATGAGTGTATACTTATTCAGGTATTCCTTGAATACTAGCTTTAGACATTATCATTTTAGGTATATATTACTCTCTTCTAGTATAACGTTATCTACCAATCCAATACTGTAAAGCTGAGCTGATAAGGGAGTTTTATAAATTATTTCTTAATATTAAAAATAATTTAAAAAATAAAATTCATTTTTCCTATTCAATAGCAAAACTTCATACAGTCCATTTCTGTTTTGATAAAAAGATCTAAAAGCAAGAATAAGTTCTTTTAAACTACATTAGCTGTTCTCTCCCAATAAGCTAGCATTTAGGTTTTGAAAGTCCAGGTCTGACTGTCCAATAGCAAAAGAAATTGAAGTGACTATTAGACAATTTCTTGTTTCCTGCTTTCCAGGCAATTTAGTTGAAAGTTAAATATTACACAAAAGACCAGAAAAAACCCCTCTTGGACTGGACAACTGAAGACAAAACCGTTTCTATAAGTCATATAGACAAGTATGTTACTCTTACTTTTTAAATCTTTAGGAATAGTCCTTCTTTGTAAGTATATTACATCTTAAGCAACAATGGTACACATACATAAATAATAAACACAAAACATATTTTTCAGTAAAGTCTCATCTAAGTTATGCATGTAAAAATATCTCCTCAGATACACATTTTTAAACTAAACAGCATGCAAACAGATATGTTTAATTTGCAGTAAGAATACAAATAAAAAGTATCATACTAGGCTTCAGTGTTTGCCAACCTTGTAATCATACACATATTAAAAATAAATAATACTCACTGTGGCATCTATTTTGCAGCAAAGCAGGTTTTTGTTGCTTTTAACAACTAAATGCTAGCTCAGATGAGTTATAGAGTCAATATAATTCAGCAGATCATTTAAACATTAAAAAAATAGTTTGAAGATAAGGATACAAGAAATGTTTTCTCAGAACAATTTTGAAACTGATGTTCATTATATTTAAGCACCCCCAGTATTAGCTATCTGACATTCTCTTTTTGAACCTAAGCAATGTCTTTATTTGCTAAGATCATGCTACCCTCAAAAATACCTTTCTTAAAACCTTGATTCACTTCTGTCATGGAGATAACGCTGAACACAAACAACTTTTTACTTGAAATAGTGCAGCTGTATCAAAAACTGCAGTGACAGCCCAATCAAAATTCACCACCGATACCTAAACATATTCTTAAAGAGCTTTAACTGCTTCTACTAACCACAGTTGTCTTCCTCTCTCCATTCGAATAATTCGAAGCATTTGGTCTTACTAGATCAATATAGCTATGCTTTGTTCTGGAAAGAAGATTAAGTACAGTATTTGTCATGTTTTAACACTAGTATTTGTCACGTTTTCAACAAACAGCCATTATATTTCAAACTAAATTCTCAACACTCTTAAAATCCAGCCATAAGTCAGTACTACAAACTTATGTCAAATGCACTTCTGGGAGTCATAAGAACAGTATGTATTCCTTCAAAAATATTATGCTAGTATACATGTTCTTCCTTCCATCCATCTCTAGTAGTTTGCCCTACAATAAGAACTTTCAGGATAATGCAAGCAAATTGAAGTTTTCTTCCTGTCCTCCTTGAAAAAAAAACTCCCTTAAAAAGCTTATTGAACTTTAATCCATGTAGCACCTTGATCTGTAACTCAATTTACAGTACAAATTTTAAGAATATTTATTGCTTGAGTAAAACCTGGTTTGACTGGGCATTTCTGAGCTAACTGCAAGCAGCATATTATAATGTACAATTGTGGTAGAGTCTGCATCAGCAGAATGTAAGACATGAAAATTTGGTTTAACAGCTAAGAATAATCAGGAATAGTTACAGATGTCAATTCAGTATGCAAACAGTGCACTTTAATGTTTCTCTCAGAGCCAAATTTTTATTCACAAAGGTATAAATACAGTTGCTCAGGGACATCACGGGCTTACCAAAGCTTCATTTGATAGAACAGATTACATTTTTATATTGTTTTGCGAAGGTTATGCTTATTATATTCCTCAATGAAAAAGAAAGTTGTCAGTCATCTTCCAGATTAGGTATAAAAAAAGTTGACAAACTTCACAATTACTTAATGCTTAACATGTGTTTCAGGAGGAGGTAGCAGCAGTGGGTAGACACAGGGAGAAAAAAGGAAGAAGAGGGGGAAGAAGAAGAAAGTACAGAGTTGAACAGGCCTGAGTAGCAAAACCAGACTCACTCTATCACAAGGCTGTTTCTCAGCAGCATCTAAGAAATGATCTAGTTGTTAATTAAATTTTAAGGAGCAAGCATACATGCCATTATTTCAACTCACATCTTTACCTTCAAAAATTGCTGAGGCGTGGAGACAAGTTCAGGTCAATTAGGTAAAGGCCCATAACTAATGGATTATTAAATACTGAGGTGATGCTTTTGATATTTTGAAAAAATCCTGCATCCAGCAAAAGAATCTAGACATGATGCTACAATTCACTGCATCAAAAACTAGAAAAATTACGGATGAACTTAATGTATTCATTGATGTGTTTATATATAAAGACCTTCACTACAGATCAAAGTCTCAGCATCATAAGGAACCATTTTATAATTTTGGACAGTGTAGCTGATGAGAAGACCAAGTAAATAATTGTTTACAAATTATGTAACACTTCTGAAACTTTTAGTTGTATTTTCATCACCCAGTGAATTCACTAGGAAATGGTGAAAAAGCATTCTCTGCTTCCAACCCTGGAAAAAAGATATAGAATATGGAACAGGCTAATTCAGAAGCATCTCATATAATCATTAAGGTATATACTTTTTACATTTGAGAGAAGTTTCTGAAGTGAATCCTGTGGTATGGGTTTCTGAGTTTTTTTAAATGACATTGTCTCTGCTGTGATTCTTAGCCAAAAACTAAAGCACTTTAGAACATCTCAAATTAGGAATCTTATTCTCTTTATAAGGGAGAGATATAGGTCCTTCTAATTGGTGATTCCAGATGAAAAAAAACATAATGAGAAAGTAATTCACACAGTCCATGACTTCACGCACTCACAGTCAATCCTTTAGAAATAAAATTATTTCTAAAAAAGATACTCAGAACATAAGGTAGTTGATCCATGTGCTGCACATTGTATAGTCTAATTAGAATAGGAGAGGTTTTAGATTTACCACAGAACTATGCCCAGTGACTGAAAGGAATTTAAAGGCAACATTTTTCCTACAAATAAGAAAAAGCCAAAAACTGAAATACAGAGTCATAAATCTTTCCCTCTTACAAAATAATAGCTGATAAAACTTTACCTTTTGTTTCCAATAAGCATTATAACCATGTTGGAATTGGAATGCTGACGAGCATCTTCTAACCAAGTTGTCAAGTGGTTGAAAGTGTCCCTCCTAAGTTATAAAAGAGAAGGAAAATTAAAAACAGTATTTCAAGAAATCCTCTGGCTCTCTTTGTCAGCTTCTCTACTTGAGTAATCAAATAATTTATTAGTACACATGCACCAGGGATAAAAGCTAGTAATCCCTTTGTGAGAGGTGGAATAGTTGAACAAAAATTTTGTAAACAAGGAGCATTAATGAACTCTGCCTAAAAAGTAACTGAAAACATGTTTGCTACAAAGAGTAAAGAGGATTCTTATAGCTGTAAGAATCTATAATTTTATATACATATAAAATCTGCTGAACAGAATTTTAAAAGTCCCCAACAGCTTCAGCAATTCAAACAACAGTACAAATACTCATATAGTAATGCTTTTTCTACTTAAGGTAAAAAATGATTGCTAATTTTCTGAGTTTATAAATTGAATAATAACTTTGGCAGTAAAGTCTTTTAAAGTGAGATATACTAATGTGGCATGTTACAGTTTTTACAGAACGTATACATTAAAAATTAAATCTCACACTTGCAGAGTGATTTTAAAATACTAATCAGAGTAAACCCATTTATTTACAAATCAAAGATTCATTTATTGGAAATCCAGTGGAAAGAATATGTTACTTCCCGATATTTAAACATAAACTGGGAACAAAAAGAAAAACATTTAGGAAATCTCTAGTAAAAAGTCATTGCTCAATGCAGCAACAAGAGTCAGGATCCACAAAAGGAGGCAAGCAACTTCTGAAAATGTTCAGGCTCCAAAATATTCTTAAGCCAGCCACAGTACCCACAATTTTACAGATTACAAGCTGTATATAGAGACTTTATTCAATACAGCAGGAAAATCTTTATAACTTCTGAACAGCTACTAAAAAAATTAACACATTAAGACCTCATAAACACAGCAACAGTAGAGGTTTCTTGGTATCTTTTGTAACCCAACTTCTATGTTTTACTATTTTACTCCTTTGCAGAATGGCACATCAGTAAAATAATCTGTTATAATTAAAGAAAAATTAATGCTCATGATAATAAAAACATTAGAAAGGAATTAATGAAATATTTTCAGGTCTTTCTCAATAAAGATAATCCAGAGGTTGATGGTCAAATAGTAAAAAAATATTTTGTTTCATTCTTCCTGAGCCTTTATGTATACTTTTTCTTTACTACTATACAGAGAAAATTGGAAGTATATACATTACATAGGCTATTTCTTGATTTTTGAGCACTTGAGGAAAGCTGACACAATGTTAGACTACAAATATCTATACAAAAAGACAAATTAAATGAGACATTTTAGCACTGCTATATATCATAGGACAATTCTACAAAGACATATCATTGTAATCCAGTTGGCATTCTCACCTTGTAATGTCATACACTAGTAAAGCCCCTGCTGCCCCTCTGTAGTATGATCTTGTAATGGAACGGAAGGACTCCTGTCCTGCCTGTAGAAAACAAGGTGTTATTATTTCATATCTCATATTTATGTTTTGGTCCTGAACACCACAAACTTAGAATCACAGGACCATAGAATTTTACTTTTCAGAAGACAGGGACAAGGAGGAATATGGATGGGAAATCAGAGAGGGGACAACTGGGGACAAAGTCTCCAGCAGTAGCAAGAGAAGGCACATAAGCAGAAGACAGAGACCATAGCACAGTGCTGTTAAAGAAAAAAAAAATCGGAACAAGACCTCTAAACCTTTTTTGGCAATCCCTGACAACCCAATTTACTGAATGGCTTCACAATACATGAATCATTATTAGAGCACAGAATGGACTCCTAGCAACTAAGCTCTGAAGACAAATTTGAAAGGAAGCAAATAACCCAGAGCTTCACATTTGAATTCAATAACCCGCTCCCTGGGGCAGCTGTTGACACTAGAATAAATAAAGTCCATTGTAAATAAATGATGAATGACATCTTTACGCCCACCATCTGCTGGTGTAAAGGTTGTTGGAAGGCCAAGGATGCAGATTTTATCCGTTATATCATAAACTGCAGCCAGCTTTCAACAGTCTTCAGATGGAATTCTTTCATAATCATTTTATTAAGAAAAAACGGAAAATAGTCATGAATTCAATTTTACACAATTCTGCTCCACAGTTAATCAATTTCCTCTGTACTTGATAAATAATGCTTGTCAAAGCAGCTACAGGACACAAGAGTCATCTTCATAGGCACTGTGAAAAACTTTAGATTCTACATAAATTAGATAGTTCTTACAGAAAAGTATCCTGTAAAATTCTCAGCACTTCAAAGAACATGCTCAAAAGAACACTGCCCTGAAAAATAAATATTCATAGTTATAGATCTTGAGCTCCTCGTGCTCATGTTTTTCAGAAGAGCTATCTAGCGCCTGACACTTGTTAGAAGAAATATTTACTTCTAATATTTAGTAATAACAGATGTTTTAGAATAATTCAAAGATAACACAGAACATGTTTAAGAAATACTAATATTAATGCTGAAGAAACCCCTATGTGCAGTAAGCTAGTTATCTGCAAAACTATAGGAAACTGCCCTGGTTTAAAATCATGAAAAGTAAGAATGAAATACTTATCAAATAAAAGCTACCCTTCAGTTCTGCCTACAAAATTAGTGTATGCATAACTTTTTCTTCTCACAGTTACCGTACTTTTCTTATATTAATTCAAGAATTCTTGAATTCAAGGAGAACTTGGTCTAGATACTGTTATTGAACAAGAACAGCGGCACAACAAGTTTTGGCATGTTCAGTCTTCAGAAATCATCCTTATCTTCCAGAATAATCAGTTGTTTCAGTTTAAGAAAACACTTGATCTTAGCCATTCTGGTGAAAAAAGTTATGAAATACAGACAACACATTTAATAGCTTCAACACGATTAGAATACACGAGCACATGCTCTTGGCCGATAGTCCAAGTACATCTTGATGTAAACACTGATAGTAAAATACAGAAAATCCAGCAGAATACACAGAGAAATAGTAAAAAATCCCAACAGTTTTTTTAGTGCAATATTTGGTTTCCTACATAGAAGTTCAACTAAGCTCTACTTTTTCTCAGTATGGTGACTAGTTCAAGTGGATGGTAGATACATGAAACATTTCCCTCCTAACCAGCCAATAGAGTTGTCGTTACCCATGTATTCTATCTATTGCCTAAATTCATACATGACCTGGACTTTGTCTACCACATTAAGATTGCCTGTTTCACCTTCATAAATTCCACCTTGACACGTGAAATTGTTCATCTCCCTGAGTGAATTAATCATGGTCAAGCAAGACTGTCAGAGGTTTCTAGTAGATCTTACAAGAATTTATGAATTGTGAGTTCTTAAAAGAATCACTTACAGAAATTCAGTATATAAATCCTGAAAATACTGTAACATTTTTAATTGTGTCTCACTTGCCTATGTTGAAATTTAAATACCACTGCTTCCTGAAGGGTGGAAAACTGTATCTTTGGTGAAAGGAACACATCTTCCATACAGCAATAATGAATTTGTGCTTACCTATACCAATGGACAACACAAACTGAATTCCCTTTCATTCTAAGCAGAATAAAACTGAGTTTTTGTAAATAAGCTTCATTATATCAATTTTTATTTTATATGTAATATAAGAAAGGTATTATATAAAAAGAAACACCTTTTATATATATATATATATAATTTACTGTCTATTTTAACAGGATAATTCTGAATGAGATCTGGAAGGTCAAATAGCAGGGTTAGGTTTGTAGAAAATACTCCACAGCTTTTTTTTTTTTTAAGTATCATTATTACTTAAAGCATTCTTTCATCTCACATCTTGCTTCCCGTCCCCTCCCTTTCATTTCAAGGGGACAAGCTGTTTCAAAGAAGACAAAACCAAAAGAAAGTGTAGGTTATTAGCCAAAACAAACTTAAAAAAAAATACAAGTGTGTTATAATTGTACTTTACTGGTCTTGCAAAGTAGGACCTACCCAAGTTTAGCTACTTGCTACAAGGAGTAACAGATAGAAGTAGAAGTTTAGAAGCTCAGTATAAATTCAAATCAGCTTTGAGATCAGAGAAAAGCCCTTTATCTTAAGTATAGTTTTGTTATTACTATCCCTTTCATGTTCCTGCAAAATCCAGCACTTGCTTGTTTTTATCTCTTCCATACTAAAAAGTTTTTTTTCACAGAATGATTGAGGTGGGATAGGGACCTCTGGAGGTCACCTGTTGCACCCCCCCCCCTTCCCCAGCTCAAACAGGACCATCGAAAGCAGGTTGCCCAGATCATGGGGGAGGTCAGGGGCTGTGATGTGGGGAATAGTGGGGGCAGTAGTAACTAAATAAACATTAAACAGGGTATTTCCCGAGGCCACATTACATCCAGTATGGGTGACACAAATCTTTATTCCCAGACAACCCCTGGTTATACCCACTGTCAGAATTACACTGCAGTGGAACTGGGGAGATGGACAATATTGTCAGTAATAGACATGTCAGACCATGACAGCAATTTCAAATGTAGAAACTCCAGCTCAGACATAGCTGCCTACAGGAACCAAAAACTGCATGCTGAGTCGGCCTGAGCACGCATCCTCTCTCCTCAGAGAAACAGGTCCTAGGTCTGATGCCAGTAGATCACTAATCATGAAAAAACATGAGCCTCTAATAAACAAGCAATGTTTAAAGCGCTGGCTATTTTCTGTACTGTAAGCTTTTACAATTCATATCATATTGGTTAACAAACTTTTTGATAAAAAAGCCTTACATAATCATAGTTCTGGAAGTCACAAGTCTTCAAAAGAGTATAAAAATCTTCATCCCCACTTGAACTGCATGAATATATATCCTGTGTGCTTCTGAAAACATATTTCAGTATAGAGACCAAAACAATTTCAGAATAATGATGTAAGCAAAACATGAAACATTATCAATCACCTTAGGTCACTAAGATACATGGAAATTTAGGATCTGCACTAAAGTTTTCAGGAACATTTAAGCCATGCAAGTGTGTTACCACAGACAGAGTATCTGTGGCACATTTAAGAAAAGACTCCAAGTGTTACTATTCCCAGAAGAAATCTCAGTGTCATTTCCAAGTGTGTGGTGTAGTCACATGGGTGTCAGTTGCAAAATGGGTTACTTGCAAGTTCTTTACCTGCATATTTTTGAATCTATAAACTAAGGAGAAAAAAAAATAATGAAAAGAGCCATGATGCAGGACAAGAAAGTAGTTAATAAAACAGGATCCACAACAGAGCATCTCCCTAGAAAAAAAAAGCCAACTTTGCTGAATTCTCTACTCTCAATGCTGAAGAATTTGGAAAGTTGCTTCAAGGACCAAGTTATCTGAGCGCATCCCAGCAGGCCTTTACCATCCAAGCTGACCAACAGTTTTTATTAGGAGAAAACTTTATAGTATACATCTATATGAAATATGAGAAACCAAAATGCACCATAGCTAGTAGCTCTAGACTCCCTCACTTTTAAAACAGGCATATGTGTGTTATGTTAAAACCAGTGACAGAACATCTCATTCACATTGGGAGTTACTCATTTCACTTGTTTACACTTTCCTAAGTTGTATAGCAAACGAAAAAGACATCTAAGAAATAACCAACTCACGCAAGTGTCACACCACCTCTGACAGCTGCCATTTGGGAACTACTCCACAAAGTTGATCCCTGGAACAAAATGTTCCAGAAAGAGAAGAGCAATACGTACCTTTATATATAGTTTTGAAAGTTATAAATAAATTAACAGCCTTTTAGTCACATGGTAACTTGTTTATATAAATGCATTACTCTTTTTTGCAATCATGTCTCTAATCCAGAATAAACAGAATTTTAAGGCGATTTACTAGCATGTAGTACAAATAGGCACAGTAGTGTAAAAATAAAAACCAAGCACTGCTGTTTCCAGCAAAGTCATTCCCAAACAAGAACAGAACTAAAGGTGTTGCTGAAGAAGAATCCATAATAACATAAGAAGGTGTCAGAAGTTATGTGAAGGATTCGGCTAAGTTACATGTTGCTTCAGAATAACCCCATCGGCATGATGTAAGAACTGAAATTTCAAGTGGACTAAAGATCCTCAAGGGTGAAACTGTACATATGTCTAAATACAGACAATTGTACATCTGCCTGTTCTTCTGCTGGTGTTGAATAAATGTCATTTAGACATCCAAAGCAATTCCCAACACATCACAGAAATAAAGTTTTAGCCTTCCATTATTACAAGTACACTTATGGTTTATTTCAAGGTATTTGAAACCTTTAGGTTTTAAGTAGCTACCCTCACTAAAATGGGAGTTCTACTGTGGAAAAATGTGAGTCACACTCCTCCCATTTAAGGCCTTATCCTAAGCAAGAGTTTGCTCCACTATTGTAGAAAGCCATGGATAAACTGCTAAGAAATCTAAAACCAGTCAGAAAAAAACATATGGATATTACAGTAATTCAATAACCAAACACATTTAAGCATGACAGACAAAGGCTTATGAATGCTAAGCTAAAAGGTGTATCAAGTTGCCTCAGCTTCTTGAAGTGTCAGCATGGGTGTGAACAATAACTTAGCTACCAGCACTGAAGTTCAGATGATGGTCATATTACACAAACTGCAATAGGACTAACCATCAAATGGACAAGTCTCCCTACCCCACCCTCCGATACATGCATCCAGAAATAAGTTCATCCTTCCACATAGCAGCAAACGCAATCCATGAACTGATGATCCAACTAGTTTCAGGAACCAAAGTAGATCCTCTAAGTTCTTGATGTTACTTCACAGCAGTGTAACAGAGGGTCATGACATGCAGCCACGTTCATGCAGGTTCCAGGGTTGAAAAGTCAAATTAGTAAAAAAGTGTATAAAAGAATACACCAACTGTCCATGAACTAAGAGTATGCTCTGACTACAAGTAAGAAATATCATGAAGCAGACAGTTGATAACGAACTCTTGGGGGTGAACCTTACATCCTAGCAATTGTCAAAATCACTAAGATGAAATGGATATTCATTTAATGAATGAGGGAACTTAATTTGGTTCTACTATATCTAAAGCGGTTGCAACGACATGAAAAATAACCTAATTTCCAAGAAGATGCAGTATATTCAGAATATCCGAAAGTGAAATATACTTTCAACAATTATGTCTCCTGTCTTCCATAAACATGCTTTTTTGTGTGAGTTCTCACACAAAAAAAGAAAACACTGTCAATTCCACCAGAAAACACACTCATATGGAAACCAAGCACTTACTTGCAATTAGCTTATAAAACACAATTATTTCAGACATTTCATCTGTCTGAGCAATGCTAAGGTGGTACATAAACATAATAAAAATGTTTTTTAATCACAGATTTCCATGAAATAAAGCTGAAATAGATATTGAAAAATATAGTATTTAAATACACAGGAAAAATTCTTACTGATATCAATTCAGAGGACAGTAATATTACTTAGTATCATCTTTGATCTCTCCTGCTGCAGTGTCTGAGAGAACTTAAATACCCTCTTTCAACTACTGCTTACTTTTGCTCACCAACAATGACTTGTTAGTAACAGTCAACACAATAGGGAACATTCCCCTCAACAACAAAATGAAGGCCACTGACTCAGCCTGGTAACAAGCCAGTGTCTACAACAATGACATTTTTCTGAGGAGAAGCAATTTTAGTATTTCTCAGTGTTATGCTGCTGCCACAAGACAATCAACCTCAGCTTGTCTAAACTCAGAAAGCTTAGCAGCTTCCAGAACAGTCACTTTAATCCTTACTAGCTGCTGTACATCACTTCTAGTTCCCTCAAAGATATTTGTGCAGCTGACACAAGCTCAAATACCACACTCCCACAAAAGAGCAGCTTAACTTATCATAATAGGCAATTACCAACTAATCAGTTGGAGAAAAGCATTTCTCAGTCTATCCACCTATTGAAAGATAAAGACACAGGAAAAGAAATAATCTAGAGACTCAAGATAGACAAATGAACAATTTGGTCCAATAACTCCACTCCTCTTGACTGACCTAAAGGCATCAAAAAGGAAAAAAGTGGGGTTTTTTTCTCAGGATGAGTGTCTTTTTCAATCAGACTAGTTTTACTAGACTACCAGCTCACAGGACCATATACTGGACTACTTTCTAATGGGCGTACCTGCATTCCTTAGGCATATCTTCCAGTCTGGCCTCATCCAAAAGGAATTCAGTTCGTATACTCCCATGTGAAAAACAGACTGCAGTAAGCAGAACTAACTTCCATAACACAATCCTAATCCAAACTAAGACGAATTTGAAAGATGCTAATGAAAAAGTAAAATATTCTTGAGTTATAATAGAAGAAGGACACACAAATGGATCTCACAGACGTACAACAGTGTTAGCTGCAGCTGCCCCTGTAAGGTAGAACATACTCCCACAGTGAGGTATGCTGCAGCTTTCATATGTTCCCTTTTCTAAGACACACCTTTCCTTGGAGCTGCAGTGATCTGCTGAAGACAACACAAAATCATCACTGTTGCCTAGAAGAATCGAGTCAGAAAAATCTGAATTTACATTTTTGATTCTCTTAAGAAAGCAAGTTTATTGTTAAACAATCAAAACAAATTTTATCGAGTTCTCCACTTCTTATGTATCTGCTCAGGATGCATCCTGTTCAGTGATTAATTAAAAGCAGGTGTGTAAGGCAAGCACTAAATCACAGAGATGCTGTTGTGTGACTCAGTAAGCACCAAGAGAAACAAAATACTTCATGTGTTTCCTTTGCAATAGGTGTAAAATGAACTTGCTCTTATTAAACAGAAATTGTTCCAGTCTAACAAACATGGACATAGCACCAGCAACAGTAGCAGTTTTGGCTAACAGAAAAATCAGGAAACACTCAATGCAGATACATGATACAGGCATATCCTTGGTCATTATGGACACTTCTGTGTGACTTAAGGCTCATAAGTAAAATATCCCTTGAGAATTACCTCATCATATGTGTTATTTTTCCTATTCCTTCAACACCTTTGCATGCAAGATCAAAACTAAGACAGCAGAATTCAGATATGCTTACAAGCCAAGATTAGATTAGAATAGAAATATCCCATGTTTTAAAAATCAGATTATAATTTTTAAATTAAAATAGTTAATCTTTAAATTAAAATAGTTTAATTTTTAACTATGGCAAATACACTAAGTCATTCATTGCTAATAACATGAGTATACAGTCTATTCAATGTATGAAAGTTTTCAATTAATATTTTTAATTTCTGTATGATATACTTAAGAAACTATTCAGGAAAAAATTCCTGCTTGAAAGGAGTTTATAAATTATACTCAAAAGCAATTAGGTTGACATTTTGGCTATTAGATAATTTGCACGCATTCAAGGCAACACACTCCAAAAAACCACTGAGTCAGAGGCACTAAGACAAGCACAATCTACTCAAACATAGTTGTAGTTCATTTGTATTTAAGGAGATTAACAAAATTAGTTCAAAAGCCAATGAAAGACAGTGGTTGTGCTGGTAGTAAAATTAGCACTTTTGGCTACAGAGAATTTGTCCCAGTTTTAGAAAACAAGGACCAATCTAGGTATGTTCTCATGTAATCACATCACACAACAGAGGTTTGATTATCAAGTTACTGTTTTTGCAGAGATTTGCTTGTTTATTGAACTTAAAAATGCTCAGACACCTTGGTAATCAGCAATGCACAGTTATAATAGTAAAAATGTCCAAGGCAGAAAAAGCCTAACCATACCATTATATATATAAGCTGACTATATCGTTCTATACCTTTTCACAGAGAACTTCCAAGGAGACACAGGTGTTAGATGCCACTTCACATCATGAACTGGTAAAATAAGTAAGGCCTTACCTGTGAAGTTCACTAAGTTTACATTTTAATATACACATGCACATATGTAGGCATGCATATATGAATGCATGATCCCTCACTGACTTGCTGTACCAAAAAGAGCACATAGATGAGGCTGTGGCTCATGTACCTGTCAGTTCCTAAAGGTATCCTAAAATGCTTTTAGAAAAGGAAACGGGTAACTCTGCTTTAGGGAACAGTTGAAAGATATAGTTATCAGTATGAACATCTTAAAGCTGCTTCATGTAGACAGTGAGGCTGACTATAGTAAAGTGACAAGAAGAAAACAGCAAATGTATGTTCTTAACCTGAACAACCTCAAAAGTCAAAGTCTGATTTTTGGAAAGCTTTTCGAAACTTTAAGCTTTTATCAATCCCTTCTTAACTGTCTGAAGTATTTACTATCTTCATGATTACAGTGAACTTGTGTTCTTAAGCGTTCTTCTATGAAAAGTGAGCTGTATGTTTTCTTCTACCCTGGAAATGCAAACGTTTCCTCTAGAGAACTTGATTAAAGCTAGCAGACACATCACAACAGGATGTTGCATAAATGCACAAAGAAAGATTATTTAGAGAAATCTAAGTTCTTAATAATATAGCAAACTTTCACAAAAAAGTGAGACAGCATGAATTCCAGTCTTACAAATCTGACAGTGTTGAGGAAATAAGTGTAAATACCAAAAAAATTGTACTAAGAAGACGTCACACCAAAAAAAGGAAATTTTACAAATTTTTAACTTCATATAAACCAAAGAAAGCTGCAAGACAAAGTGCATAGTATATGAGTGCTGGTGATAGAGCTTAGCCAGAATAAAGGAAAGGTTAGGGGGGCCATAAGTTTAAACAATTTTTATGATTTATTACTTACTGTATCCCATATCTGAAGCTTTATCTGTTTTCCATCAATAGTGATCATTCGAGCACCAAATTCTACACCTGAATAGATTTTACAAAAGATTACATTATTAGCATATATCAGAAAGAGGAACATCAAGTACTACAAAAGCAAGAACGTAAGTTTAAGATCACTCAGCATTGTAGGAAATAATCTCTTTAACAATCTGCTTCCAGTTAATTTTCCAGGTGCCTGAAAGAAACAATGTTTTCAAGGAGAAAGGTAACTGTTACTGTCCAAGTACTTTAAAAATGCATTAATTAAAACAAGTGTCAGGGAGGTATTTCCTACAAAGTTTTCCAAAAGATTTAGTAGGTCTAGATCGGAGGGAGAAACACATGCCCCTTTGAATGCAAGCAGGAAATTGAAGTCATAGTTATTTTAACAGTCTACCAATAACAGACTGCTGAAGCCGGTTTAGAAGAAATTAAACCTACAGTTCTTTATCAATAAAATATTCCATTATGTGAGCATGCAAAATGTTACCTTCAAAAAGATAAATTTTATTACTGTATTAACTAAAGCACACCAGTCTATGAAAAAAAAAAACCACTTCCAAAATTCTAGCTAAAAATCAAATTTAATAACCAATAAAAAAATGTTTCAAATAAACTAAAGAAATTTCTTCAGTAGAAAAATTCAGCCTATTATATCATCTTTTGAAGCAATTTAAAGATCATTAACCATAAATCAAGTATAAATTGAGGTTATTACTGCAGTATTTAAAATCTGACAAATGGCTAGAGATAGTAGACAAATTTAAAGGCTATCACATTTCCATTAATCTATCCTTCATATATCCATTATTTCAGAAAATATACAGGTAGCTGAAGTTTGTCTGAAATTGGTCACTGTCTAGACTTGGCCTCAAGTCTTTCAATTACACAGTCCTGATTTGAAGTATTCCAAATGTCTCTTCAAAAGCTTGTCTAGAATATTTGAGGGTGCAGTGTTGCTTTCTGCAGAATGATTTTTGGGGGAGGGGGCAGTCCCACCCCAACAGGATAATGAAGCCAAATAGAAGCCACGGGCCAAAGACCATTGTGCTCTTTAGCAATCAAATAACTTGCAGCAACTGTATGCAAAGAAATCAAAAGAATGGAGGTGGAGAGGCAGCAAGGAGGAAGCAGGTGAATGACAGCACTCTCTCTGAAGTTGACTGCAAAGCCAGGGAAGGTCCTTGTACCACTACAAGTGTAAACACTGCAGGTTTTACTTGATCTCAGAACGTGGCTATAGAGCTGTTGATTTAAATCCAACCATCTTCCTACATGTTTAGTTTCTACACACACCATCATAAAAAAATGAAAAGGATATTTATCCTGTTCCATCAAAATATCTGCTGAGAAAAAATTCTGAATTTGAAAAAACACAAACCATTTGATAGCAAGCTTGTCCCCTTAAATAAGGAATAGAAACTGTTCAGGTTTACAGTAAGGGCATGTCCTAAGGGTAATGGGCAAACCGACTAAAACGTTTGCAATGGTTTTTATCACCCACATCTACCTACATACCTGGGGGGGCACAATTAGGGTTGTGTGTGTTGTTTTTTTTGCTGTTGTCTTTGGTTTTGTTTGGGTTCTGTTTGCTGTTGTTTTGGGTTTGGTTCCCCCCCCCCTCCAAACTGCATCATGCAGCTAGCTTCTCCCTCCATCCTTAATTTCTTTTAATAACAGATACTTCAATTACCAAATGAAAACTAAACAGAAATAGCTGTCATATTGTAAGTTCTTTTAGAGTACATTATCACAGTTACACACAATTCTGTATGTAGTTCAAAGACAGAAAAATACCTGCTTCTATGTATTCTATCTTCCCCCCTTCTCCCATCTTGCTTTGATTAGTGGCAAAGTATCTCTCAGAATTTCTTAAATCTTAGAGGTAACATTTTAGGCTTATTACGCTAAAATTTGGGGCTGATTTTTGCACAACTCCAGATGCAAAGGCTGTCTCCCACACGTCCAGTTTCAGTTTCCCCTCTCTTGAGCTGCTCACAGCAAGAATAGAATCTGCAGTCTCACAGGTTAAAATCACTGTATTATACTGAAGAAAGTTAGGCTATGTAACACAAGGCTTTTTATTCAATCTACAGGTTTTCAGGACTTTTAATATAATCAGTTAGGCATTTATTAGTTAACATCAACTCACCCCATCTTGTCCCATAGGGGCCTTCATATGACTTAGAACCCATGTTCTTTATTTATCTCTGTCTTTCTAAATCTGTTCAGGTAACTGGGAGAACCTGGCCAAAACACATACACATGCCCTAGCAGTTAAGTAGGCCATTCCCAGCCTCCTCATCCCCTTTTCAAGCAGCTTCCCATGCTCCATTACTACATCCCTCATTATGTTGCTGTCTAGGTTCACCTCCTCATCTCACTAGCTTCAATTTCTGTTCTGTTCCCAGATTTCAGTGAGCTGTACACCAGGCAAAGAACTGGCACTACAACCATACTGCTGAGGTGAAGATGTTTCTCACAGCCTATCAGTCTGTTGAGGTGACAGGACTGCCAAAGGCACAAGTGATACAAAAGGTGTCATATATTTGGCAGGCCTAAAGAGAAAAAGATAACTCCTGCCTCCCTAAAGAACTCAGGCTCTTTACTCAGCCAGACTATCTGCTGTCAAGACCTCAAATACCTGAAAACTGTTGTTAGCCCAAAAATTTGAACTGTATGAGACAGCCATACACAAGGTGTGGGAGGACTGTCAAGAGAAAGGGAAGCCATAATCAAACCACTTGATACATTCTGTTACACTAAGAATATCTGTTTACATTTCAAGCATCTATTTCAGTACTCCCAAACTCAGGATGCCTACCTATTCCAGGGCACAAACTAAAAATAGAGACTAGGAACACATTTTGTGCTCGTGATTAGAGCCAATAGGTTTCTTGAAATAACATCAACAAGTTCAAAGGTTCTGCAACCTTACTGGAGACTAGCATCTCTTATGCTTAACAGCAAAACTGATCTGCAGACTAAGCTTGCTCACAGAAGAATTTATTCCCACACTATTCCTCATATTTTGCGTGGAAAGATAAACAAAACTTTGTATAATTTACTGTAGTTAGATCAGAAGCAATGTGTTCTGTCAACATGCATTCATTTCCCTTAGTATCAAATCACACCTAATACAAATGGTCCACATCCAACTGAGGAGTTGGGAAGTAAAACGTTGTCCCTTCCAAAGAGTGAATACATTCATACTTCAATCCTTTTGTATCTAAAAGTTAGTCTTCCCAAATAGTAAATTTTTTTTATTCATCTTTAAGGTTAACTTCGCTTTAGTTTAACTTGTCTTCAGGGTTTTGTGGGTAGGCTAATATTATGTTCCCTAGTGAAAAAATGCCACTTGCATCATCATCAATGCATTTCAAGCTTAGTCAATTCTTTTGTGCCCAGTTTTCAGCTTCTCTGAAGAGACAGTTGAATACTGCAGTTATGAATTTTTTAATTGTTTCAGACTGTACCTTCCCAATAAGAAAAAAAAAGTGTCCCCTCACTTGACTTTGAGAGCTAACAAATATTCATCACCTAGAGATTGACTGCTACCTTAACACAGCAGAAATCCTGCATTACCACAGCATGACAAACTCACCACCTAACTACTGGCATTGTGCAGCACAAAAGAGACCTACCAATAGTGAGATCATGGACTGGTTGAAACCGCTTGTCTGTAAACTGTAACAATAAACATGATTTCCCAACACCTAAAAGAAAGAAAAAAAAAAAAGAAGCGTTAAGCAAATTTTAAAAAAAATCTGTAAAGAATCAATAAAAATTAATTTAAGCAAATGGTATATATTGCTTGAAATTCATTACTAGAACTTGAGAGATTAGATCTCACCTACTCACACCCTCATCCATCTCCCAGTTTATCGCCTGAGTAACAGCAGTACATCTGTGGCTGCTAAAACCACTACATGTTACTGCCCACTGGTTCCCAATAGGCCAAAAAGCAGTCCAAGAACTAGCAACAACTGAGTTCAGAGTACAGTCGGATAGACAACACAAACACTGTCCCCCTCTAATCTGAGTCAGAAATCAGTGTAATTATTTCACAATACATGGACATTGGTCAGCAAATGGGCAATTTCTTCTCTATGTGAAAGCACAGAAAACTAGAAGTTAATGCAGTCAAGAGTAGTACTCAAACTACTTAGGTTTGTAAACATAATGCTTTTTATGGTTAATTTTTCCTTGTTCTTTTACTTGGAGGAGTTACTCTTCCAGTTCTGTTCAGTCAAACTTCGAATTTTCAGCCTTTTAAAATGTGATTAATATATCTGGTTTACAGGTATTTAAACTCTGAACTATTATCACATAACAGACAATACTGTAGCATCCAAGTTCCTGCTGTACTTTGCTTCATCTGTCCAGCAAGATAAGGCTATTTTAGCCACATACTAGAGGTCAGCAACAGCTCATCAGAAGAGACATATCTGGTAATAAAAGACAGCAAACAAAGGGATATGGAAAAGAACCACACTGCAGACACAAGATAGGCATACTAGAGGTTTGCATAGAGTAACTTAAACTAAACTCAGCAAAGTTGTTTAATATGGTTTATAGAGGAAACAAAGTCTGCGTAAACAATCACCACCCACCTGTCATTTTAGACTTAAAAAGCTTAGATCAGTGGCCAGTTTCATCAAATCTAACAGAAATGAGACCTGCATTTAGTTTCGTCACAAATTGAGTTGTGACCAATTGATGACACTCAGATTAACATCCCAAACAATGCAGCAATTCCAACAACCTAGGCCAGTTATTGGTGCTGCTGTCTCTACTCTCTTCCCTACAGTATGCTCATGCCCATTTTCCCATATGGCTTAGATGAGTTCTGAAGCAATTTCAATTGTCCACTGGGTTAGCACACTAATCTGACAAGAAGAGTGACAAAGCAAACAGAAATAGCTTAATGCAGGGTCAGACAATCATGAGAGTTTGTTCAAATGAGGGAAAAGAAATGCAGCAGCCAGCAGATCAATAACTTAGAGTGGCATGGAACTGTAGTCAAAGGCAAAATTTGCATCTGCCTCACTAGATCTCTTTTCTGTACCTATCTGGCTTATGATGGCAAGCTGTCAGAATACAAGCAGCTTGGAAGCAGGTACAGATTTTATTCAAAAATATTAATAAACACAAGAGAAGTGGAGAAGGAATGAAGACAAGCAAGAAATAGGGAGAAGGGCAGGCAGAGAGTACTGGAGCTGTAGGGACAGAGAACACAAAACTCTAAGGAATCTTAAAATAGTAATAATTCTACTCACAGCACACTGTTTATATATACAGGTAACTTTTATATTGCCACTGAAATACAAATGCCCTATCACAGAACATAATCACCACCTCACTTATAAAAAACAACCTGTAAGTCACACCAGAAACAGCTTTTGCCATTAACCTTACAAAGTGATTTCAGTATCACTGGATAAACCAGAACCTCAAACCAAGCCAATATTCCTGCATAAATCTTACAAATGTTGGAACAATATTTCATATGCTAATTGACAAAGAGACACTTGACTAGGTGTTCCAGCACTAGTTCTCAAGTGGCAATCTGATATTTCTTCCTCTTGTAAGGCTGCTGATCAGCTTGGCTGGAGCGAACATACAAACACCCTCGTCAGCAGAGGGAAGATGACAGACAAGCACAGCCTCTATGGTGCAAGCCCTGTCTCAGACTGGCACGGGTTGACTGCACCTCTAGTTACACCTCCACAGCAGGCCTTTCAGCAGCAGACTGTAGACTGATGTCTTCACACACAGAAACAGAAGAAACAACTAGTTTCTCTTTAATGCCATTCCTGCTACTTCAGAACCTTCAGTAAAAAGCCATCTGAAAGTTCCTAAGTTTTCTACTGCTGCTGACTGAAACAGAGGTTCAAAAAGTTGCAAACAAGGCTGTTGTGCCTGTTAAGTTTAGGTTATAAATACTTTGTTGTTTATATTTAATAGTTACATTTTATTTTAATTTTATAGTTTTAAGATATTGCAAATTTGTATCCCAAAAGTTCTTATGAGAATAGCTCCTAGCTCATATGCTTCCAGACTCTGAGCAGACTGCATTATCACAGACACAGCCAGGAATGTGTACCAGGAACAGGAGCTGTATATGAACTCCTGAGTAGTTTACCACCTCATGACATAAACAGATGCTGCAAAGATCAACTAACAGTTGCATGGCAGCTAATTCCATGGCACACAGGTGGCTTAAAGTAACTACACAGGTTAAGTCTAAAAGCAGAGTGACTACTTACCAGGTATCTCACTCAGGACTGTAAATATTACAACATGAAATGAGGCAGACACTGTGAAAAAAGTAGGTGAGTATGTCTTATGACAGTCAATTGTAGAACACAAAAGGGATAGATTTGGTTATTTATTAGCTCATTCTCCATTTTACTGCCACAATTATTTTAACATAGCTTCACATAAACCACCCCCATAGGAAAAAAAAATCTAATATTTTAGAGCAAGAGAGCATGGATACACTTCAACAACCACAGTAAACAAAAGCTCTTGCTTAGGAACAAATGAAAACAATGGATTATGTGCTCAGAGGGGAGGCAGCTTGCTTCTTTCCAAGTGCCTGTTTTAGGATCCCTTCACTTCCTAGTACTCAGTGATGGGAAGCGGAACTTGTGCTACAGTAATTTTACCCTCCAGCTCTGAATTCCAAACCAGCAGACTGAGTCCGTTCTCCAAATTCTCTGCCTCCCTTAAAAGCTCCCCCTTTATCTGAGTGCCACTCTGCAGTCAATTTGCTTAGGCAAGGCATTGCCAGAGCTTTGCTACCGTCCACTTTGGCCCAGCTTCAACACCTCCCTCCCTTATATCAACACTTGTGTTCATTTCAGGGCTCAGCAAGCCAGGGTAGCTCAGTGGTAAAGCTGCCCTCTCCCTTCTCACTCATAGGTTATGCAACGAGCTACACCAAGAAATGGATCCAGCATAGGACTATAGTCACCCAAACACTAGTATGTGCATGACACTAGGGCTATAAAATATATAACAAAGTTAAGGGTAGTTCTTTTGAGCAGCAGGCTGAACTCAAGGTAATTAAAAAAATAAGCAGCTCTGGAACCACAGCACAGGTGATAGATGAGCCAGGCTTTGGTTTGGCTAAGAGAGTTGACTTGTTTCCTTCTCCCTTCCAGTTCCTGTGACTCCCTGTGAATAGGGCAAGGAAACTTTAATTACTGGCTATGAAGCCAGGGGTGCACTACTTAACATGCAGAAAACTTCCAGGCTTTTCTTACCACTAGACAAAACTCGTAGTGTTCCTTCCACTGATGTTTGTCTTGAAAAGCTGACGTGGCTCAAAACTAAAAATGGCCCAAAATAGGGGGTAAAGGGGCTAAGATATTTTTCTTACTTGCTCACCTGAGCATCACTATACCCCAAGAAAGGTGACAGAGGAAAAGAACTGTGGTAGTAGTCCTCCCAATCTGGGTTTCAAAACTGAATCCTGAAGACAAATCTCTTCTGTTAATCTGCCTGCTGTCTCTGATGAGACTCACTCCTTTCCACACAGTTCCACCTCCTTACTCAAAAGGGTTCTTGCACTGATCTGACCATATCTACTATTTGTTTGATTTTGTTTTTCAAATCATCAGTGTGAGCTGAGCTGGCTCTCTGAAGGATCACATAAACAATGATGCTGACAGGTAAGAAGCAACAAAGTTCATAGACGAGACAAAAAGTGGTAACAAGGTCTACTCACTTTGGCAGCAGATAAACACTGGATTAATTCAGCCATCTCACAGAATTATTTTTCTTATAGTTGCCTCACACAACACTGTGATCAATCAGCTCACCACCCACACAGATGAGGACCTACTTCCCCTTTGATATCTTGCTCTCACCAATCCTCCTAAATTCAGTTTCCTCCCCTGAAAGTACTCCAGACCTTGGAAAGCACAGCTCCAAGGCCAAATCAGCTGATTCATTCACTAAGCAAAAACTTAACCTAAAAAGTAGGTAGCTTTCTACTGCGTTAGTGGGTTGATCCAGATCATGGCAGACTATCAAAGCCACCACAAAGTAAGGGGAGCAACAACTCTATTCCTGCAGAACCAACTATGTCAGCTTGGATGTCCGTGAAACCAATGCCACAACACACTGAGCCGAAACAAGCTTCCCACTTCTCTTACCTTCCTTTAGAAAAACAAACAAAAATAAATCTTTAAATAGGTTAAGGACATTTTAAAACAATGGGCAAGTCTCAAATAACAGATTTTAAAACTCACTTGGATTTAAACCTGGTAATTACATAGTACAAATGTCACAAGATATATACCTCTAACCTGGCTTATGAGGTAGTTTTAGTTCTTTCCAGTAGTCTGCAGAGCTTCCAGATGTTTAATAAACCCTTTTCTTATTGCAAGCTGCAGTTCATTCCCTCTCTTTTTCCTTTCCAACCACAGCAGCCTTATGCAAGTCAAGAAAGTGCAGTACTACCCTTTCACAGGACTAGGCATAACAACACATTAACCTAAAGCAAAAACTTTTCTTAACCTCTTTTCAGCCAGTTATCTGTTAGTCAAAACTCTGTCATCAAATGGGAAAGCTTTATTTAAATCTACAGAAAGAACAAACTAAAAAATCCCAAACCATCAGTTACAGAGCAAAGAGACTTCACACACAAATGTAAGCATGGACAAGAAGGGAAGAAAAATAATGTCCAAAATCCTTCACAATGGCTACATAATTTTGGGAAAAGTAATGTAATAAAAATGGCTTTTTTACTCTTTTAAAGATGATTCAGCTTCAGTACTTAAATAAACAAACATTTTCAACAGCATATTTGAAGCCAATGATTTAACTTTTCCTTTCTACATAATTAGCACAGGCCTACAAAGGAGCTCTTCAGATAACTCATGTTTCAGTTTCTACAGCACTACTCAACTGTTAACTGCAAGTTTAAAAAATAAATAAATAAAAATATTTTTAAAAAAAATTAAGCTACATGAGTCTATAAAAAAGCCTCTTCATGTTCTGGATGATCACAAAAGACTTAGAAACTGCCAGCCATTCATAATAAAATTGTTTTAGTCAAAATGGGGGGTGGGGTTGGATTTTTTTTTTAGCAGAGAGGTGTTTGGGGTTTCTTTTAGGTAAAGTGTTTGAATTTGTGCAAAGGTGAACACTAACAGTCCCATGAAACCATATGTATGGACAAATACTTACTGTTTGTTAATTTTAGTTAACAACTTGTAAGATGCTAAGAAGATGTACTTATACAACACCTAATAACTGTTCTTTCAGGCATTCACAGAATCACAAAATATGCTGAGTTGGAATGGACCCAAAAGGATCATTAAGTCCAACTCCTGGCCCTGCACCCACTCCCAAGAGTGACATCATGTGCCTGAGACATTGTCTAAACGCTTCTTGAACCCTGTCACGCTTGGTGCTGTGACCACTTCCTTGCAGAGCCTGTTCCAGCATTCAACCATCCTCTGGGTGAAGAACCTCTTTCTAATATCTAACCCAAACCTCCCCTGAGACAACTTCAGGCCATTCCCTCAGGTCCTGTCACTGGACACCACAGAGAAGAGATCAGTGCCTGGTCTCCTCTCTGTCTCCTCCAGGCTGAACAAACCAAGTGACCTCAGCCACTCCTCATACGGCTTCCCCTCAAGGCCCTTTACCCTTGTTTGAACACTCTCTAACAGCTCAATATCCTTCTGATATTGTGGCTCCCAAAATTGCACACAATATTTATTCAAGGTGAGGCCGCACCAGGTCAGAGCAGAGCAGGACAATGCTCTCCCTCGACTGGCTGGCGATGCTTTGCCTGATGCCCCCCAGGACACAGTTGAGTCCTCCTGGCTGCCAGGGCACTGCTGACTCATATTCAACTTGCCATCAATTAAAGTATCATTGAAAGGGTCGCAAAGTCAGATATAAGGAGTACAGATCAGTACTCTGGTTTTCAGTACAAACAAGTTCTCAAGCTAACACAGGGTGTTAACACCACCTGTAGTGGGATGAAAACCTGTTTAACCAAGAAGTGCTATTACATACTTGCAGAAATTAAGGGTAAGACTCTGGTCATGCACATTGCTAGCTAGTAACAGCTGCTGTTCCAGAACAAAGTGCAAAAACATTTCACAAGGAGGATTGAAAAATAAATCTAATTCAATTGCTTAATTTCAACATTTGAGTCTCTTAGACAAATGAAATGGTTGACTAGACAGCCTACTTTACTCTAGAGAGTAAGGAGGATTAGATCACCTAGCAATTTTATATTCTTTCATCATCATCATCAGCTCCTAATAAGAGTAACTATGAGATACTGTTGGTCTAGAACCAGCAACTATCTGCTAAAATTGAAAGGCAATGGAAGTCCCTTAGGCAAAAAGCTCAGAGGGTTGCTGAAGTAACACATCCAAGAAAAGCAGAAGACAGACCTGCTCATGGAAGATGCAGCAACACTGATCATAGAAAGACATTTAGATAGACTACAACTGACAAGTTAAGTCGGTGGCAAGAAATCTGACATTGCAAAACTAATACTTTAGGTATACTAAAGTTCAGGAGCATTCTCTGATGTGATCTAGTAAATATACTCTAATATAAGAAAATTCTGTTTAATGAGTATTATATATTCTGAAAAAAAATATTCCAGCTCTAGTCCTCACAGAAATCTTGTATCATTCCCAGTTTGCCATGTGCTATACATTGCTGGTAACAAACATTCAAGTAAAAAAGATTTCACCGTTATACAGAAAAACATCTAAAAAGAAAATGACAGACTTTCAGTCACCAACTGCAGAAACTGCCAATACTGGTATGCCCAGAGTATTCATCCTAGCTCAGATCAAAGTCCACCTCAACTTCACCTGGTGGCCAAAATTGGATATGTAGGGAAGAGTGGATGAAGACACCAATTCCTACCAGCAACCAAAATGAAAGATACCACCAATCACAAAGGCAAAGGTCTCAGAGGTACAACCCTAAGTAGAATGAACCACATATGCTTCTAAATGTCTTTGCAAACTCTTATAATGCTTTGGAAATATTCAGATCAACAGATTTTTCCTGGTAAACTCTCACAGCAGTCAATATTCCAAATACTTGTATTTTTCTCTTATAGATACCAGCTCCATGAAACTCCACAGCCACTGTCCCACTGATATAATGTAAAACCCACAAATTTACAGCAATATTGTTTGAGTACCTGAAATACAGCCATGCCATTTCAGGTCTCTCCCACAACAAAAAAATAACTAGATTCTAAACCAGTTCGCATTATACAGAAAATAAAACTTATATATTAAAAAAATAGAGTTAACAACCAGATGAGAATCAATCCCATGTTCCTAAAGCTGCCATGCCTGAAGTACCATAAAAAAAAGTCAGCGAACATCCATGACCAATGAAGCAGGCAATGCAAAGGGACAAGAGCTGTTGAGCACAAAGCAGTCTTGCTCAGTCAGTTTCTGTGGCTGTCATTTTAAGAGACTGAGATCATACTGAATTCCTGTGTTTAAGCAGATGAAAGCATGTGGAATCACAATTCAGAGAAGACACATGCAGGTGTCTTGTATAACTGCAGGGGGTTTTCGTTGGTTTGCTTACGGTTCATACAACCCACTTTGGTTTTTTTAGTGCTGAAAAGAAAGAGGAGCTAAATGTTAACATCTGTCCCCAGCTGAGTCTGCCTTACTTTTCTCCTACAGTTTGTTTACAACTAATTGCTGAGTCACCAGGCAGCTGAGCCATTTCCAAAGACTCTAAATCAAGTACCAGAGACAAATTTCTTGATCATCAATGGTATACCTTCACTCCTTATAATGCTGTGGGAGACCACCACTAGAACTGAACAGGACAGTCACCATCCCCTCCTAATTTCCATCATCAGAGCTGTGAGTTCAACTGCCTTCATCTTAGGCAGTTAGGAAGAATGCTAACTCCTAAACCACCACCATCATTTTGGCAACAGACAACCGTGCACAACATAAACTGGCTCTTCAGTACTAGCTCTGGTAGAATACTTAAAAGGATCACACGAGATCTAAATGAAAGTAAAACCAACTTACCGCTACTGATATATTTAATTTACTTCAAGAACAATCATTGCAGGAGTTTTAATTAGCTTCCTGCAGCAACTCAGAATAAAAGCCATAGGAATTAAAAAAATTAACCAAAAATCCAACACCAAACCTGTGAGCTGTTTTCCTCTCTGTGTTTCCTTTCTCTACCTTACTCGTCCCATATCTGGCTCTTAAACAGCTGCAACAACCTCAGAAGTGACATATATTCATTCCGTATTTCACATTTCAAGCAAGTGAAATGCAAAAGTGCAGCACAGACCACTACACTGAGGCTATTTCATTGTAAAAATTTAATCAGTATACAGTTGATGTACCAAAGCAACTGTTTGCTGCTGTCTCTACCACTTCAATGACTATAGTTTTTAGAGATGCACCAGAATTGGCCACACTGTTTCTGAGCTGAGCACTACCATCTTGGATCACCCTGGGCTGACAAATAAACCTCTTCTTACTTCTCCTGAATCTGCTCAGGTAATCTCCTGCCCTCTGGTTTAATGAACTGTCACTCAACTAAATACTCAAAAAAACCCACCAAAACCCAGATTTTTCAGTGATCATCTACAGCCTAATGCTTCCAACGCAGTCATT
This sequence comes from Manacus vitellinus, assembly GCF_001715985.3. Lineage (NCBI taxonomy): Eukaryota > Metazoa > Chordata > Aves > Passeriformes > Pipridae > Manacus > Manacus vitellinus. The sequence goes on from NW_021939396.1 coordinate 36,493,015, forward strand.
ATAGCTGTGATATATTTCTTAAGATTCACTTGTATTGCAGCTGCTACTGCAGTAGCCTAAAAAAGCTTTCAGAGTTTAAATGTAGGTTTAAAAAAAGGATGAAAATCACATAGTAGTTGCATCCAGTGTATTTAACAACCTCACGTGTAATGCAACTGTAATGTATAATTATACTCCAGCAACAGATAACCTGGTTCACAGGTATGAAGTACAATTATGCAGCTACCCTTTAGAATACCATGTAAAATAACAGGTGTGTCATCAAACTTATTAAAGAAGGCATTTAGACAGGTATGAGGAAAACAACAAAGAAGATGTACAATACACAGGTACAATAGTTAACTATGTTAGTTACCATGTCCTGACAACAGTTTGATCAAAGTATGCTACTCCCATCCACACTAGGCTGAGGAAACATAAAACATACTGGCAAAGGGGCTTCTAACAGCAATTCCTAGCAGCATATGGCTCTGCCAGTAGCATTCGTAAGCATTAATTGCCACACAGCAGCCAATTACAAACAGAATGCAGTAAATTTTTAAAAAGTGTTCAAGGCCAGGTTAGATGGGGCCTTGAACAACCTGGTCTAGTGGGAGGTGTCCGTGGCTATGGCAAGGGG
>NW_021939396.1:36494834-36551991 GCF_001715985.3 Manacus vitellinus
AGGCAGCTTGAGGCCATATCCTCTTGTTCTGTCACTTGTTACCTGGGAGAAGAGACCGACCCCCACCTCACTACACCCGCTTTCAGGCAGTTGTAGAGAGTGATAAGGTCCCTCCTGAGCCTCCTTTTCTCCAGGCTAAACAACCCCAGCTCCCTCAGCTGCTCCTCATAAGATTTGTGCTCTTCACCAGCCTTTTTGGCCTTCTTTGGACTCTCTCCAGCACCTCAATGCCCTTCCTGAATTGAGGGGCCCACAGCATAAAACCTCTAAGCATAAACAGTAGTGAGCAATTCAGTACAAATTATCTTCATCACATATAAAAGCTGAGTTCTGGCCTGGAAAAGGTTTTTTCCTTTTTGTTTTTGTCCTTCCTCACTGAACTGGAAGCAATGAGCCAGGAGGGTACCTAAATTCACAGCTAGTGTTTAGGACTTTCTACTCAAGAGTTCACATGGGATGGGTGAGTTTGAAGAAACTTCAAGGCCTTCCATAGTCTAAGCTGCTTCATGAAGTGTCATGTGTACCCAGACCTTTGGACCTGGAGTAGTCGAAGTCAGCTTGGCTCACGGATCGGATCCTCACTGAGGTTGCATCAGATGCCTGGCAGTGGTAAAGGGGGCAGGACACTCCAGTCAGATCATAGTGACGATGCTTTCAGATTCCCTTCAGCTCAGCTCCTTGTTGACCATGGATCGAGGGGACTATTGAAAAGCCATTGGCACGTTCTTCATAAAAATTCACATTTTACTCCCATTCTGGCTGGTAGCTTTTAGCTTTATAGAGGTGGTCAACGGCTTGGCCAGCATTGCCCTACATGGCTTCTAATGGGTATGCATCCAACTGACTTGTGAAAACCTTCAATAAAGCTGATTGTGCCAAATCTTGTTGCCATGTTTCATAACCTGAAACCCAAAATGAAGCTTTTTTTTTTTTTAATTTTCCTGTCCCCTGTGGATGTGCAAAAAACCCCCAACATTGCTAATAAAGAGGAAGTAACTCTTTTATATATTCTAAACATTATATCTACCTTTTTCACATAAAAAATTCATGTTTTCCATGACCACTTGTCAGACATTTGTCTCCATCATTTTTTTCTCATCTGTACTTCTTCCAGTTTCTCAACACTATTTGTGAAGTGTGAGGTCCAAAACACCAGCCTCATCAGCTCAAAACAAGCAAATGAGTATCTAAAGTCTTACCCCTCTCTGAATGTGATTCTTTTTTCTTTTTTTATCAACAACACCTGAATTTATTTTTGATACTAGATCTCTATTTTAAAGAGTTACTACTCAAATTTGTCTATACATTTGGTATCTCCTTATTAAGTACTGTTTTCCCCTTTGCTAAATTTCACATCCCTTTGCTAAATTTGATCTTGGCCACTCAGTTTAGCAAAAAAAATTTGATTCTTTTCCTTTTCGTATCATCTCGGACATTTTGTTATCCAGATTGTTCACGACAATATTGAACAGGTCTTGCCTGGACAGGACAGAGCGTTGAAAAGTGGCATGCAAAATTTTGTCCTGGTTTAAAATCCCCTTACCCATTGAAGAGAGCCATTTCTCTATTATTTTATGTAACAGTAGTTTTGATATACGTTTTTGTTAATTGACAGTTCCTGTCCAGAATGAGTTTTCTCAAAGAAACAAGTTTTTGCCTTGTTTCCTGTGAAAGTCAAGCTCCTATTTTCACATATTGCTGCGTGTCTATGTTCCATGTCCTAATAATGATCATGAAATCTGGCATCTGGATGGAGCAGGGTACCTTGGCTAAAGGAAAAGCTGCAGTTGGGGTCAGCTGTCAAATCCACTCAAGAATTCACACTGAAACAAGTCTTCCCCAGTGCTTCCTCAGCAGCTAAGCCCTTCAGCTGGCATTCATGCTGTTAGCATGGGTTTCTGTGACCTCAACCACTGGAAAAAAAAGCTGTAGGAGATAAGGCCGTAAGCAGATAAGATCTCATCCAGTATAAGTAAAGGTTGCTGCTGAAAGGGATGGGGCAGCTCTGCCTCCACTAATCCGCTCATGGACCATCCCTTGTTCTGACACTCTCAGGGTCGTCTGTGGAATGAGAGAACAGGAGTGGCTAAGCTTTCATTTTTTCATATTAGCTTCCAGGCAAAATCAACCTGGGTCCCCCAGCCAGAGCAACAAACCAAAATGCTTTTGACAGCCTTGTCAGTTGGATCCCACCTCTGCCCAACTGTCCCCACTCTTCACAGAGGGTCCTGTGGTTGTGAAGACTAAAGCTTGTTCTGTGAGATCATGCAGGCAGGTATTGAGTCTCAGGATGAGCCCTCTCCTTTAAGTGCTTCTCCTGTGACTGACAGGATGAGGGAGAACTGTGTGAGCTTCCATGTCGTTCACCTTTTCCTTCAGAGCCCTTCTGTTATTCATGACATGCTCCAAGTCTCCATTGGTACTATCCAGGTTTGCTACATGATTGAGCCACAAAGGATATTAATCTGAGGGTTGGTAAAGTCTTGGCAATCTGTCCTCAACATCCCAGGGTAAGAAGTTTCACATGTATTTTAATAGGGACTGTAGCGATAGAAAAAAAGAGTAATGGTTTTAAACTAATGGAAGAAGATTTAGACTAGATATATGGAAGAATTTTTTTATGATGAGGGTGGCGAAGCACTGGAATATGTTCCCCAGAGAGGTGGTAGTTGCCCCATCTCTGGAAACATTCAAGGACAGATTGGATGGGGCTCTGAGCATCCAGATCTAGGTGAAGATGTCCCTGCTCATTGCAGGGGTGTTGAACTGCGTGGCCTTTAAATGTCCCTTCCAACCCAAACCATTCCAGGATTCTATGATTCTATAACTCTGTTTACCTCACTGATGGGATTTGGTCTCCTAGTTCCCAAATTATGTGATCTTCTAGACTTCCAGACAAGCCAAATTGGCCTGATGCGATTGAATTAAATCTGATAAGAAAAGGGAATTCAATTTTGTAGAACTGCGGTTTCCTGACGGGGAGAAAATACAGACAATGCAGAATCCCCAGTGAAATGCAAGGTGCCTTTAATACCACCACTGAGGCATCTGACAGCCTGCTGGCTGGACTAAGGGTGCAGAGGGACTCAACCCTGTTTCTGCTTTGGCAGCCTGGTAAGCCACAGAGGTAACCAACTTGCAAGTGACCCACACTTGGGAGTCTATGCCCCACTGAATTCCTGAGTGGTTACTCAGCTTGGGTCAGTAGCTGCACAGTGGTCAGATAGCCAGACCTCTGCTGGTTAGCCAGGCAGCCAGCAGCGCTGGAGAGGCATTACCTGTGCTGGTCTGTGGAGTATTTCAGTCATTTGTGATGCTACTGTTGGGGTATTTATTGAATCAGCGTTTGGCAGAGGCTTGCAAGGATAATATGCAAGAATTTGTTGGTTAGGCTACTGGATAAGAGACTCTATACCTAAGTTATTGAATGTTATCAGCTGTTCTGCAAATCTAAGATGCCTCCAACTAGATATTAATGCAAAATTGATTTTCCTCCAAGTTATGTATAACATACATTTCTTTAAATACTAATAAGAGGCATGTAAATAGCTACTGTAATAATACAAATTTTTCATTCTTTACTTCTCCCCCCCTAAATTTCTGTTTTCCAGAAAAATTAATGTCTTCTTTTGTTAAGCTTAGTACTCTAATAGAAGGCTACTATGAAGTCATATTCGCTGACTCCAGTTGATATAAAAGAAGCATTGGTTATTCAATATTGAAGCATTGTGCTTGCAGAGGGTTGTTTTGCTTTTGTTTAGGTTTTTTGTTAATGTTCTCTTGAATAATACATGTCATCTGTGAGTGATTTTATATCACATGTTCTCTAGAAGTATGGTGAAATGCTTCGCTATGATGACTGTATTGGGATTATATTTTGGCAAACTCAATAGACTTGAGAAAACCACAACTTGCTCTTTTTTCTGTGCCACTTGTTTTTTTCCTGCATTTCCATCATTTATCACTGTACAAACTCACTTGGTGTTTTTAGCAAAGCCTTAGGTTTTGCAGGATCCTTTCCACTAACAGTGGTATTTAGGAAAGAGCCATGAAGGCATACAAAGCTCGGGATACTCTGCAGAGCAAAACATTAGACCAGACTTTTTTATGGAAATTAAATCACAAAACCAGAACTCTAGCATAACATATGAATACAATCACTTTGATTATAATTTGCACTGTACTACCATTTAACTGTCAGAACTCAATCTCTACCCACTCTTCAGTTTAGCTTAAAATTTTTAAATCATTCCTGTGTCCAGTTAAATTATTTATACAGTTACTGACTAGGAAATGTTGTTTTCTAGTGTCTGGCATTTAATGTGTCTGTATGTACTTTTTCTGAACATTAATTGTATGCTACAATTCACATTATTTGTGAATTTTTAAAATAATTTTTAAAGTATTAGATTTGTATTATACGTAAGTAACAAGGAAATATATAGCATATTTTATTTATTATAAATGTTGAGAATGGGAATCCACTTTATGTTGAAATAAATACATAGAGCAGATCCTGCAAGAAGATATTCAAATACCCCTAAATCTCAATGAAGATCTGCCTTTGTAGTAAGAATTTCTAAGTACCTCTTAAACATAAAAAGGTAAATTGGAGACTAGACTTCTGAGTAGAGTACCTAGAAATACATGCCTATGAGTGATGTGTGACTTGGGCTCTGAGGGTCCTAGACTAGGCAGCTTTGACTGGGATTTCAGCTCACAGCTGTGCACAGAGGCTGTTTCCCCACTCTCTTCTGTAGCCTCTGTTTTGCTTTCAGAAATACACCAATTTTACTAATGCCAATTTGTATACTTTTAAAAGACCCAAACTAAGTTACATTGTTACTATTGATCTGGTGAAAAAAAAAGTTTGGACATCAGTTTCTTTTTTTGTTTAGAGTTGTGTAGTATTTCACTAACAGTCTTAGTTAAATGCTCTTAGCTAAACATTAAAAATAAGATACAACATTTCTCCAGTCACTATAATAATGGAATGTTGTATTACAGTTCAACTACATTGATAAATAATTTTTGGAAATTAAAAATTCAGTTCTAATAGCGTTTTTTATTTTCAAAATATAAACTTGAGACTACATTTTTAAGCCAGTGCAACACAAAGTAAAGAATAGTTCTTCAGGTTCCCAGCTATATTCATATTTTAGGTTTTTGCACCCTTGAAAATATTTACATTACTTCTGCTTTATCCCTGCTTATTTACTAATGGCTTTTGCCACTGTTATCATTGCACCCTGGTTTTCCTTGCATGTAACCTTGTTTTTCACTGCCTTGACATAAAAATGAACAATCTGATAAGACAGCACATGATAAATTTTAATAAACTTTTCCCGTAAAAACAGGGAAAACAATAAGATCCCTGAAATAACCTTGGAATGGCTGACACACTAACTGAAAAGATATGTTGATTTTTTTTGGTTTTTATTCTCAAGAGCATTAGAAAATATGTGCTTGTGTAACAAGATTCACAAAAGTATGGAGTAGTAGTGCTACACAGACAATATCACAGATCCATGCAGAATTCTACTTAAACTGACATCAAGGTAAATTTTCAATATTTTTTTTGCTTTAGAGACTGAGTTTTTCTTAATTTTCTTAAGATGTCTTTTAAAAACTGTTTTGGCCATAGTTTGATAAAGTGGAAACTAAAGTTACTACCCAGGCTCACAGGAAGGGAAAATCGTGAAAGCTTCCTGTTTATTCATAGCAAGAAGTGAGACACCATCGAGAAAAATGGTTTGCTTAAAAAGGCAAGCTTGGTCACATTTTTTTGTAAGCAAAAATATTGTGGTCTGAAAGGGTTAATAATAAGCTTTTAAATTTTTTTTTCTTCTTCTCTTCCAATAGTAATGATTTTTACTTTCTTTTTTTCAGACTCTTCCCTTGATGTTTTTTGGTGGCTGTAGAAAGTACGGAACTGTCTGAGACTCTGGAAGTCAGCAGAGTTGCTAAAGGATTTGAGCTGAGGAAATCTTAATGTCACAGAAATGATCTTTTTCCACCAAGATATTAGCAGATAACCTGCCTTACATTTTTGTTTCAAAGGTATAATAGCAATGTCTGGTAATTCTAACAAAAATGCTTGTAGCTAAACCATAACTAAGATTATGTTAAAAGGCTTTAAGTTTTATTATGTTAAAAGGTTTTAAGTTTGTTAAATTGCTTAAAATTTAACAAACCAAAATAGCATGAAACTAGAGTTTTATTTCTCTTTTAGGTACTTCTTCATTATGCATTCCACTGAATAAGCTTCAGCATGAGTTTTTTTAATTAGAAGATGTTTTACTTAAAAAATACATGTGTACGTTCCTTTGATATTTAGCCATTGTTGATGTAGAGGGCAGCATGTGATTCTGCATGTATTAGCCTTCATTTGATTGAGTACTTTTCAGAACTCCAGCCATCCTAGGGTTATTTCAACACACTTTCCCTCACTTGTCTTCAGGCTGTGAAGGTCACACCACAGCTGTTATTGCCTACATGATCTGTGCCATTGTAGCCTCACATTGTAAGCTAGGGAGTCTTTAATTCCACAGATCAGAAGGTGGGCAAGTGTTAATTTTTTTTCTTTTAAATTAGATGCTTAAATACATTCATATACTGACTGAGAGAGGTAAATAGTACCTTCTAGAAAAGCAAAAAAACCAAGAGAATGAATTGCAATGGGGCAGCACTCCCCCTAGCCATCAGTTTGAGTTTGTTTTAGATGGTGAATTATTAGGTGTTCCATTCCTACATATTTCTTGAGAATACCTTGTTGCTCTCATCATGAGACGTAAAGGAGTACAAAGTTTTGGGTGTCAAGGATTCTGTCTTAGGTTCCATGGCGATAACTGCAGGAGGAAAGCAATTTTCCTGCCTTCATGGTCCAGTTTGTTTTCATCAGATTTCTCTTTGGCAGACACTCTCTTCTTTTATGGTTCTATAGTTTACTCTTATACCACTTAAAAAAAGGAATTTTTCAATTCTTTAATTGTAGTCCACAAGTGAAAAGAAGAGTTGTAGCACGTCTTGACTTAAGGAAGCTCGTCTGCTAAAACTTATATTGAAATTATATCACTAGCCACTCTTAATTCTATCCTTTTTAACAGTGAAGCTTCTTTAGTTGTCACAACCTTGATGTCATCATATTTACTTAGCATAAAAAATGCCTGCAGTTTGTGGCAGTGCCAAGCCCTCATCACCATAATGCTTGCCCTGTGGTATGTTGACAGCCCTCTTCTCTAAGGCCTATTCCTATTTACCTTTTTTCCCTTGCTATGTTTCTTGATTGTATTTTCTTCATTTTCCTCAGAATGACCTTTATTTTATGTGGTCAAAAATTATGTGAAAATTGACAAAATGGCTTTCTGAGTAACAATTTCAGTCATGGTGTTTTCTTCCCACGTTTTCAAAAGGTAAGATGACCAGTCTCTGCAGAACTTCTTGGTGTTGTAGGAAAAAAAAATGCACAGTATATAGTGATTTAGGAAGTGTGAGCATGGAGTGGTCCACAGGCTATTGGAAAGTAATTTAGTGTTTCAGAAATAAAACCCAAACCTCCTTCTTTTAGGAAATCATCAGCCATTTGGCAACTGGCTAAGGCCATAAAACAATGCTACCTTATGTCCTGTAGGGACTGGGAGCCTACTCCCAGTACTATTTGTAGTAATTTTCTTTGACAAAGACAACAGAGGAGCATACAGGAAGAGCCTAAATTAATTTTTTCATGAGCAACAGTTATGTGAAAATTTTTCATTGTTCTTCTTGCCATGCACATGAACATGCCTGCATGATAAGGAAAAGCAGACCTGTCCCCAACAAAAAGAGTGATCATGACCATAGTTCATAAATTCTGCATTAGCAGTCAGGCCATGCCCATCTTCTTCTCCTCTCTCTTGTGTATATATGCTCTGTGTGACGTAGAGTTAATCAGTCTTTTTCTACTCAGTAAGTGGGATGCTCCCATGGTGCATCAAACTTACCATGTTGAAGGTATGCAATAAAATCCTGCTATGTATTAAGAATGCAACTTGTCTTGCCACAGAAAGAAATGAAGCAGCCAAACTTACCAGAAAGTTATGGCAACACTAATCTGATTCACTTGAACTAGACTAAGCAGAGACCAAAATATTTGTGTCCTGGTGACTCAAATCGGGTGTTGAAACAGTTCCCTTAAGTGAAAGCAATAAAAATGTATAGTTCCTCTAGTATAGTGTCAGTTGAAACAAAGAGAAAACACAGAGAGAAGCTTATGACAATTATAATATTTATGTCCAGTGAAAATGGGGAAAATGCTGCAATATTCAGTTTAAGTAGTACAATGGCACCTATACAATAAAAAGAACTGTTTTGGAAAAAAATATGTTGATTGCAGTAGACATTGAAAGGAAGAGGAGAAAAGAAGGAAAAGCATAGATCAATTATACAAATGGGCTAGTTTCCAAAACAAAGGGGCCGTACAGAGATTCATAGGCTTGTTAACATTTCCCAGTAAATTAATCCCTGATTAATGGCTGAATAAAGCCTGCTTCTCTTTACACTTTTACTGGAAAGAAAAATTGTAATTGGGATCTTTTGGAGCGTAAACTGGATGGCTTGCTGAACATTCCATCTGCTCTGTGGCTTGTTCTTTCAGGTTTCATCCTAATAAGTTGATTTTTCTATCAGTAATTTGCATTTACATTAAAAAATACTGAAGATTTTATCTGTATTTACTTTTTTACATAAAAATTTTGCTGTAATGACAACAGACAATATTTATTTTTTTTTATGTAAGTCAATTTGGAATGCGGAATCATCCCATTGTTTGTAATAGTTCAGTAGTTCTGCTTTACAAGCGGTAAGTTTACTAGTGTCTCTTAAAACAGGCAAACATTTTATCCTACACCTTGGATAATGATCAAATAGGTTTAAATACCAGACTTGCAGTAAGCAGATGCTTGACCTTACATTCTGAGGTGAGTAAATTCCATACATTTTTGTGTATATGAGTTTGGCTCTGTCTCTTCTGTCAAAGAGAAATACAGAGGTGCTTAGTAATGCATGTGATCTAGCTGAATTTTAGAGGAAAACAGACTTGAACTGACAAACCCAAGTGGTAAAAAATAATACTTTGCTGAGCCTTATTTTAAAGTAATTACCTTGATCAGAATTGAAATTCTGTTAATTTTACTTATTGAATGGGAAAAACGGGAAGTTACAAATTCAACTCTCACGAGTGCGGTTCTGTGAGAGAAAAAAATATGTTACCTATTATATGTTTATTTGTAACAAATTATTATAAATAGTATCATATTTGATAAACAGAAATTATATAAATCCAAAGAAAGCTGTGACTCAGTGTTTGTGCTGGTTTATATTGAGGGTAAATGAGAAACAAAATGATATGCTAGAGAGGATTCAAAGCACTTTTGACTGAAGTATTGCCACAGACTGGACGACGGAGATGTATTTCTGTGGCATTAAAAATTTTGGAAATGTACATGTTGTATGGCAGGAATAGCTGGGAATAACAGCAGTATTTCAGAAGTTTGGTGTATTTGAAATTGATATAAAGAGGGATATACTCATTGTTCCCCAAACCTGCTTCTAATTATGTACATGAAGCACTAGATGTTACAGTTAAAACATCAACCATGCTTTCTAGGAAATTTAGATTATAGAACTTAGGATGGTCTACGTTGAAAAGGGACTTAAAGATCATCTAGTTCCAACACTAGTGGACTAGTGGCAGGGACACCTGCCACTAGGTCAGATTGCTCAGAGCCCCATCCAACCTGGCCTTTCTTGAACACCCTCCAGGGATAAGGAGTCCACAACTTCTCTGGGCAACCTTTTATATATATATATGTATATAAATATATATAAATACAACTGTTTGCTGTACAGGATCCCTGACATAATTTTGTCATGTGTATTATCTTTTTTATTTATGAGAAAATCTTTCCTTGTCTCAGAAAAAAATATACATTTCTTATCCTGCCATTTTGAAAATACCCAGTTTTCTGTATTTCCCTATATCCTGTCCCTACAGGCATTTTCATTACTTTCTACAATATGCAATAGTAATACAATACTTACTGCTTCCTCTTCATGGAGGAAATAGTAGATGATGCAATAAAGATAAACTTAACATCATAGAGATGCATTGCAGAAAACAAGATGCACATTGTGAATGAAACACCTTAAAAAGTAACCAAGGATCATCAGCCTGAGGACTTCATATTTCAATTATAGCTCATGCACATGGCTCAGAATGTATTTAGCATGTCTTGAACTTTGGCTACTGGCTAAGAATCTGAATCTGTTAGAGTAAATCAGGTAAGCCCCCAACAAATTTCCCCAGATACTGAAACAAGACTAGATTTTAGACTTGAACAGTTTAAAGTCGTTGCCAAATGATTATGGTCTTTATATCTGACTTTGACTAGGGAACCATTGCTGAAAAGAAGGTGGTACAAAGGCAAACACAATCCCTCCTCAGAGAAGGCTAACTTGTGGGAGCGCTGGATGAAAGGGGAAATGAGTTCTCCAGAGCCTTCTTCCAGTGGTGGAACAAGGTCATTGAGAGTTTCTCAGTCTTTTTAGCTCAAGGCAGAGCTGTGGAAGGGGAACGAAAGCTTGGTACAATACTTTTTGTTTTGACTGAGAAATGTGGAATAAGAAATTATTGAGACTGTAAAAATCACTTAAGTCCATAAGAAATTAAAATTCTGAGAAAAAGCCTTTTTCTAGAGAGTTGCTAGAAACCACAGGAAAGAGGAGCAACTGGAATCAGAGTGCACAGGTCTGTTCTAGAGAATCTTCCTCTAAATAGTAGGCTTTGACAAGATTTGAATACGGAAAAGGTACTTCACTGAATAATTTAGCTCCTGTAACTGAATGGATTGCAGTGGCATGCAAACATTTCCTAGACGTGCAGTTACTCCAGGAAGGTTAAGAATAGATTGTGGAGTAGTTTTCGTATAACAGCCTCGATTGAGAAGCAAAGGGAAGAAATGATGTAAAATTTACTAATAGCTCCATTTTTAAATGGACTGGATTTACCCTCAAAACTTCACAGATCCTGAAGATTTACATCTTTTCTGTGTGACAGAACCATAGATTCTAAATGTTGGAACAGTCAACTGTTCAGGGCAGCATAACACCTCCCTGAAGATGCATTTTGGCCCATGTACTTTTTCTGGTATGTTAAGCGATACTGGAGCTGTAAAGGAGGAATTGCTGAGAGTTTAAATAGCAATAAACCTATCTATGAACATCAAGGGAAAAAACTAGGCTTGGCTTCGCATATAAACATATAAACATATAAACAATGATGACTGTCTCCCAACTAACAGCCTACTCTAGGTATTGTTTTTTTCAATTTACAGTGTCTTCTATTTTCAGTTAAATCATTTTAAAAATGTGTGTATAGAAGCACACATGTACTCTCACAGTTAAACTGCTGGGAATTTGAATTAAAAGAGACAGGAAATAGATAGTTGAGATTTATATAACTAACTCAGGGTTAAGCAGTGCAACTCCAACTCCCTTGAGGAAGTCTGAATGTTTGAGATGATCGTATGTATAAATAATAGCTACATAAAATCTTTTCCAACTTTACCTCTGTAAATAGCAGCTATAGTAGTAACTGCTGTTTAATCTTCAGAAGGGCTTATTCCTGCTTTACTGTAATTATTTTATTGGCAATGAAAGTGATCTGAATAACATGACTGACTTTTAAAACCTAACCTCACTGCAGTTGTTTCGTACAGGCTACCATTTCAGTCTTTGGATGCTCTTACTAATGGCAAAAAGAAATTCTCAGATAACCAATAACAACCTCTGCAACACTACTAAAGTTAAATAACTCTGGTAATTTGGCACTTCAAAACATAGCGTTTCCTTCCCCAAACCGTGATTTACAGTTAATATTGACAATACCTCAGATAAATCTTAAAACTGAAACTATTGATGTTTCATTTCACACAATATGGGCTTTTCATTGTTTCCATGGACCAACACTGACTACTGACCACAAATTTTAAGGAGCTGTAGGTTTGAGTCCTCCTTCCAAAATCCACAGAAATTATCAAGGTTGTTTTGGTGAAGTTCCCTCAATAAATACAAGGACCATTATGCATTTCAGAAAAACGACATTTAATCTTTGGTTCAGGTTAATTTAATTTAGTTATACATGTTGACAGTTATTCTGAAGCACACTGTTTTGACATTGCATTTCTTCTAGATATTTGGAGAGTTTACTTTGACTTATTTGGAGGAAACCTTCAGGAAGGTCAAGAGTCACGGCTGAAACATCACTTTCTTGAGCGACTCTCAAAATAAACAATTTAGGCTAGCATAGGTTATTGAAGTCAGTGTTTCTTTTGTGTTATTCTATGTTAATTGAGAGGCCTACATTACAAAATTTACTGTTGTTATACAGAAAAAAGTGTCAAGGTCATTTACTGTGCCCCCAGTCACATCTCCTTGGTTAAATAATGTAAAAACAGCAAAGAAGCTTATTACTGCCAGCTTCTCTCTCTCCAAAACTTCACTTAAGAGTGGGAGTATGACAATTTTAGGACAGAGAATTTAAATTTACTTAGGCCATATCATGTAAAGTTGGCTTGAGACCTGGGACATCAGCTTGTGACTCGAATTTACTGCTCTACCAGTTTTGTTGTTGCTTTGGTAAAAAATATGTTTAGCACTTTCTTGCATTACTAAAATAATGTCAAGATTATGAAGATCTCACATATCATTGTAATATGGGGCAATGCAAGTATCATAGTCAACTGAAACTAGATAACTCAGTAGAAAGTGTGTACTTCTGTAAGCATCATCTACTGGGATTCCCTGGAGTGACTGGGTCTCTGTTTTTGTGCCAGATTAGCAATGATATTTTGACTAGGGATGGATTAACTCCAACTTGTAGTCAAGTTAGTTGATTTAAAATTGAAGTTTCCCAGTACATGTAATTGTTTTTATAGTGACCTTCTTGCCCTCTTTTCTTTCCTTTAGTGTTTTTGTATGTATTGGTATTTGAAAAAAGTTTCAAGTATTCTTTTGAAAGCAAATGAGGAAGTTTAACCACTTGCACCAATACTATGCTGATGAACCTCAAATCCCTTACATGAGGATGGATTTTAGGCCAGTTTCAGTTACTCAAAGAGATTTCATTGAAGAGTCACCAAATTCCAGATGTATTCAATATTCTTATGATGGCTGTAACATTTTTCTTACACTCACCATGTAGTCAGTAATGATAGGACAATAAGGCTGTTCCACGTTGAAATACATATCTCACTTTGGAGTTATGTGTGATGTTTTTATCCAGCGTTAGAATCATCATGTATATTTACTCAACCAGACAGGATTTTTATACCTACAGAACATAGTGTTTTGTTCAACTATTAACCCTTAGTGGTAGACTTCTTCTGGGTCTAAGGGTGAGTAGCAAGATTTACCTGCTGAAAGGCCTGGACTTGAGACATCTATGGTATACCAATATGTTTTTCTGCAGTTTCTCAGAGCCCGATTTTGGTATACTTTATTTTTGTTGTTGTTGTTGTTGTTTTCCTTGATCATATGGTATATTAGGTAAGACATTAGTAAGTCTGCTCTACAAGTTACTGGTCACATTTCTCACATACAGACTAGGGATCCAGTTTAAACCATCAGAGATGTTTGAATAGTCTCTTGTAAGTATTTAGTAAGCTATTTTACTGCACATCTCTGATCAGTGGCTTGCTGCTGACTCAAGGCAGCTATTCTCTGTGTTGGCTCATCCAAGACACAAATTCTTTCTTTTTCCAGACAGATTCTACCTATGCATGCTGAGTGCCCACTACAGTTTCATATCTGTAAACTTATCAATGGTATTGCCTTTTTTGAAATAACACCAATATAATAATTAAAGTACTTAGGTTAGTATATTTAATTTTCTATTCTTGAGTCACCGAGCAGTAGCATTCCTCTAAAATTGCTGTTAAATTTTCAATAACCATGTCCATGAGTCCAACCTGCCACATTAGGGACTTTCTCTGCGGAGACACTTTTCTTTCCTTTTCAGTCTGCCTAAATTATTGGAATGTAATGATGTCCACAAGTGCTGGACTCATGACCAACATGTTCCACACTCTCAGCAAGCTCAGTTTTGATACCACGCTGCAGCCATAGTAGTTGCTGTACTTTACTGCCCTATGTTTATAATTTCAGGAACATTGTAGCTATTACCACGTGCTAAGTCCACTTGGGGACAATTATCGACTAACTCAGTAGCCTTTTTGCTTAACTAAAATATGATTTTCCTCTATACTTTCTGATATATTTATGTCCACTGACAGTCAGACACACTGTTTCTTTACTCTCCAAAATTTCTAGGGCCTATCCATAGCAAATCATCAGCTCATGGGCTCCAATAAGCACAAACCCTCATATTTTACTATTATTTTCCAATTAAGTTAGTAATCTTAATATTTTCACAGTATTTTAGGTATCAGTGTTTTCTGCTTTGTGTCTGTTCGCTTGATATTCTTCTGCACGGTATTTTGGATGATACTACTCTGTAATCCTGTATCTCAGGCACTGGTCCAAAATACTACCTTTCACAGAATTAACACTCCCTTTTTCAGTTATCCAGGATAGCCTGGTCAAATCCAGCTTTCATTAGGATAAACCACGCTGGTTAAATCTGACTTATTTGTCCGTTTACAGAGAGCTGTGATTTTATCATGGTTTAATTTATTCATTCTGGTTTTGGTTGCTGACAGTTAACAGGTTTCCTAGTGGCGTGTAGTTTCCTTTACGCTTTCTTGGAACAGTATGCCAATTTCAGTCTTTCATTATACTGTTTGTTTTATTTGAATTCTCCCTTCTCTTTTTTTCTTTCTGTTGCAGTTAATTCCAGTTTCTAGCTCTTCTTTAAGTAATTTAATATTTGATTCTCTGAGAATGGATTTTTGCTGTAATTCCATGCTATTTCCCCTCAAATAATACTCAGGCTTCTCTGAAATATTCTTTCTTTAGCTTTTAAAAGTTCTTCTATTCCAATGCAAAAATCTTTCAAGTATTCATTAGATTATACTTCTGAGTAATTAAATCTTTCACAGTAACTTCTCCTGGAGCAATCTGCATCAGGTAAATGAGGCTCTTAATAGTTCAGCTTCTCCTGCCGGGCCCCTCAAATATTACAAAAAGCAACTTTAAAACTGGAGATCTATTAACTTGAGCCATGTAAAAACCCTAATACCATAGCTTGCATGGGTGCTTGTCTTACCTGTCAAGTTTCCAAAAAACAAATAAACCATGGCTGCTACAATCCTGTGCTTACTCCTCTTTATCTCTTCCTTTCGGTTCAAAGCCTGAATGAAACAGAATGTTTGTAAGTATGATTTGGTTTCACCTTAGAAATAAAATAGACTAGAGTAGGCTGGACTATTTCAGTGGGAAGGGACCTACAATGATCACCTAGTCCAACTGCTGAACAATTCAGGGCTGACCAAAAGTTAAAGCATGTTGTTAAGGGCATTATTCAAATATCTCTTACAAACTGACAGGCTTGGGGCATTGACCACCTCTCTAGGAAGGGGTTTGATCACTCTCTCTGTAAAGAAATGCTTCCTAATGTTCAGTCTAAAACCCCTCTTGGAATAGCTTTGAACCATTCGCATATGTCCTGTCACTGGATACCAGAGAGAAGAGATCAGCACCTCTCTCTCCACTTCTCCTCCTCAGGAAGCTGGAGAGAGCAATGAGGCCACCCCTCAGCCTCCTTCTCTCTAGACAAGCCTAAAGTCCTCAGCTTCTCCTCACAAGATGCGAAGATGTGCCTTCCAGCCCTCTCACCAACTTTCTTGCCCTCCTCTGGATGCTTCGTATCCTTTAAAAACTGTGGGGCTCAGAACTGCACAGGGCACTAAGGTAAGGCCACACCAGCACTGAACACAGCAGGATAATCACCTCTTTTGACTCGCTGCTGATGCTGTGTTTGATGCACCCCAGAATGGGGTTTGCCCTCTTGTCCAACAGATCACACACACTGCTGGCTCCTGTTGAGCATCCTGTCAGCCTGCACGTCCAGACCCCTTTCTGCAGGGTTATTTCCAGCCACTCCTCTCCCAATTTATATTGTACCCCGTGTTACTCTGTCCTAGGTGCAAAATCCAGCATTTCAACTTCTTAAATTTCATGCTGTTATTCACTGCCCAATGCTCCAATCTATCTGGATCCCTCTGTAAGGCCTCTTGTTCCTCAAGACAGTCAGCAGCACTTCCCAGTCATCAGCAAACTTGCCAACGGTGCATTCAACTCCTGCCACCAGATCATTGATAAACATATTGAACAGAGCTGGCCTTAAAATTGAGTCCTGAGGAACACTGCTGGTGACCAGTCGCCAGCCAGGTGTAGTTCACTCCATTTACTCCATTTACTCCAACCCTTTGAGCTCTGCCCTTCAGCCGGTTCTTCACCCAGTGCACTGTCAACTGTTCATCCCACAGTTGGACAACTTGTCCAGAAAGATGCTGAGAGGACCCATGGCTATCCACTAGCCTCTTACATGGAACCTTTAAAATATAATTGAATACTGGTCTTTCAAAACCCCTTGTTCTGCATCAGTCAGCACTTCACACTGAGCTTACTGGCCAGGGACCTAGAGGCACTTGGCCCCAAAGGGCCAAATTAAGGACCAGTAGTTTGCTGAAACTCTAGTTCAGATGTTGAAAATATAAATTAATTAGAAATTGCTCTTCAAATGGCATCCTCCTTTTCCTGCTTGCTACAATTCCATGTACTATAAAGGCCATGTTTAAAAGGGAAGGATTGAATCAGGCTTTGTGCTAGTTTCTGGAAAGATACCCAAGACTGACTGAGCTATGTGGGGCAAAGTGACAGCAACAGTGACATCTGCAGATCTAGTGCTGTCACTATCAGCAGCACAAATGTGTTCTTGCATTTTTTATGAGTTTAATTCATTGGAGGATAGAATAGATCTTTTGACAAATTCTGTGCTACAATTACAAGTCTGTTGCTCAAAGAAAAGACTGTTTCTCAACTGAGAAATCAGAGACTTTGGTCATCTGTAGGCTGAACTGCTACAGTAATTTAACACAGAAGCAAGAAACATATAATCCAATTATGGGGGAGTAGTATCTAAATCACTGCTATTCCTTTTTTTAATGGTTTGCTTTGGAATCCATTAGCACAAAAGGATCTTTATGTATGTAAAATATTAATAAAATGAAAAATCGAAGTGATCATAGTTAGTTGTAAGTGAACAAAGTGCATTCATTTATGTTCCCTCTAAGTCCTGTCATTCTTCTCCAGAATATGTTGTCATGGTATCCAATATGGCCATGTCCAAAAGTAGTAGTAACAAATGATGATGGTTAGGGACATGTAGCAGATTACTTTTTCTCTTTGGTATCTAGTGTGGGGTTGAATGGGCAAAGATAAGGGACTGTTTCAGCCTCAGAGGTAACAGCATTCTGAGGCTAAACTCTGGAAAAGTGGGATCTAACAAAGCTGAAAATACATGATGTAGAACAAATGTTTGCAGGGATTTGGAGTATTTTTTTGAGAAATGAATAGGTTTTAACTTATTACTTCAAAAAAAGCCCCTGTATCTCAGCTTCTATAAACCAGATTGACATCTTTGAATTAATAACAGTTATTTAGCCAGATTAGACAAGCCTAGATTCCAAGCCTCTCTCAATTAAGAAGACCTTCAGATAAGACCTTGGCTCTGTTTGAGGTAAAAAAAACCCTTTGCAGCCTGTGGCCAGAAAAAGGCTCCTGTCCCAAGTTTACCAAGATGCAAAACTATACTGATTTAATTTCAAATGTTACATTAAATTGGGTTAGTTAAGACTGTGATAAAGGAAATGTTTATCAGAGTCTTCCAGTCTTTTCCTGGTCTGAAACTGAAGTCCAAATATTCTGGCCAATATGAAGGGTGCAGAATTGTTTTCATATGAATGACATGAATGGAGAGATTAGTTGTCTCGAAATAATTATTTTTCTGTCCTAGACCTTTAGAAATGTTTTCTAGGGTGCTGGGAAATCAGTGGCTAGTCCAAAAGCAAGACAAAGGAACAGTCATAAATATCCCTCTCCTTCCAAATCCTGCAGAAAAGATGGCAAGATTAACATATATGTGGCTGCATAATTTTTTTCTGCTGTCAGTCACCCTTAATCCCTTCCTATCTTAGGGAGGCAGGAAAACACAAGGATTTGAAGGGCCAATTCAAAGGGCAGGATGGCAGTCCATTTCACTTAACTGTAGGACTGCAGTTGTGAATGGAAAGAGCATTCCAAAAATCTGCATATCACAATCTTAACATCATGACAATAGCAACCACCCCCTTGCCTAACTAAGTCTTCCATTGCTGTTTTCATAAGAAAGGTGATCTCTGCAAATAAAAATATTCAGCTGTTGTTGCCTCAAAAATGAATTCAGATTTTAACATAGTTACTTTCACAGAATTTTCACAGAATATTCTGAGTTGGAAGGGACCCACAAGAATCATTGAGTCCAACTCTTAAGCGGATGGACCATGCAGGGATCAAGCCCATAACCTTGGTGTTATTAGCACCACACTCTGACCAGCTGAGCTAATCTCTTCCTTAAGGCTATCATATTTTACATCAAAATCTTCCCTGAAACATGTAACTTTTTCTTATGTAGGTTTAGCCTTTCTTACAGCCCTTCTAACTTCCCTCTCTAGTCAATGGAGAAAAAGAGACATCTTCAGAAAGCAAATCAGAGAGCTCCTTCAGTAGCAGTTCGACCTGTCTTGCTCCATGAACTATATACAGCACCACAACTTTTAATTTGGGCAGTATGAAATCAACATCTTTGTATCTTGGGCTTTATTTGAGCAGGTAATAAGCAAGTGATGAATCTGTGGTACTATCCAATAAAAGCTAAAAGTTTCATTTTTCTAAAATATCCCCTGTAAATCTTCAGTTAGGAACTGTGGTACAGATGAGAGGAAAGGACCGAGTCATATACACATAAATAGACTGCATGTCTCTGGTGATATCCACAATCATAACTGAATATAATCCTTGCCAACAAACAATGTCTGTCTGTAAAAGGCATTTTAGAATTTCTGAAGTAAATGATCGATTCATATAAGAACAATGTGACAGATTTTGTCCATGTACCCTAGATAAAAAAAGAACAACAGCTCCTTAAAATGTTTTGCATTTATCATCTTTAGGAAAAAAAAAGGAACTTGGAATCACTGTCCAATCTCAAGGGATATTTATTCTGTGTCCAGTATGACCGTAATTATAATGATAATATAATGAAGAAATGTTCCCTCTCTTCCTGTAGCTGCACAGTGGCAATCTGCAGAAAATTGCCTTCAGCTGTAGATACATGAATATATATTTTCTAACAGTGAGCTGTGTTCTGTGTTCTTCTCATAGCACACTTTTTTTTTTAAGGGATGCCCTCATGAGCTGCGATAAAGGAAGGAGAATCTATCATGCTATTAAGAAAGTACCAAGTAGACCAAGACCAAAGTCAAAACCAGATGCCAGCTTAATTTAATATAACTGACAAAAAAAAAGCAGCCAAATACAAAAGGGCACCAACATTGATAATAGTGTGAATTATAACTAATTGTGACCTTATTCCAAAGTAAAACACATATGCCCATGCAACAGCTGCAAGACTGACTAAAAATGCTGAAATATTTCCTTTCTTAGAAATATTCCCATGTATTAATCGCTTCTAGAAACTTCCATTTGCCTCAGTTACATATTATGTTTCATAGGGGGGCTTTTGCACAAATTTTACAGAGTAATTCAGTTTTTTTTTTTAATTTTTATTTTGTCATGACAAGTATAGAATATTTCTTCCCACAATAATTTACTTTCAGATGTGTTACAACCCTAGCACCAAAGCAGTAGGTGGTGAACAAGACGAAATTTGACAGAACAGGAGCTCTGGACTGTACCCCCAGAGTCCATTTTAATTCCTTCAGTTTGCATTGGTTGTGTACTGAAAATGTTGCACAATTCCATGGGGGAATTTGAAAAAAACCCCAACCCAGAGCTATGCACTTACATTAGTTCTTATTCTTGAAGCAGTGCTTTGTAGATACATCCTTATAAATGACTAGCTGCTCAGTATCATGAGAATTCTCATCAACCCTTGTGTGAACAAGTATAAAAATCGAGGCATGCTCCTCAATTAAGAGAATTTTTTCAAATATCTGAGGATATTTTTTCTCCTTCTGGTTATTTGCGTTTTAGCAAAGAACATGAGGTCAGTTTTCATTAAGATAGCAAACTAATTTCATGTAGACTACAAACATTTAGGACTCAACTGAATATAAGCATATAACACATGAACTCCGTCCTTTGTGGACAGAAGGATGGAAGAATATTGCAGGTATTTTCTCGCTCATTACCAAAAGACTTGTCACAGTCTCTGTGGAAGGAACCTGGCAAGCAGGGAACGTCATTACCCAGTTTATTTTCCTGTCTCTGAAGGACAGACAATGTATAAGCAACTGTAGCAGATGAAATCAGTAGACTACTGACACTGAAGGGGAAAAACTGAAAAGCAGTATGTTGGCACAAAGCCAGCGTAGCTACAATTGAAGAACAGAAGACATGTTCCCAAGCAGAAGAACGGGGAAGAGAGGTTATAAATTTTACCTTCCTGCTTCAACCACGTTGTTCATATGTCCAACTCAGTAACTAAGTCCAATGTTGCCTTGTCATTGTCCTTGGGATATTTGCATGCCAGTATTTGGCAGCCCTTGTTATGCAATATTCTTTGATTTCTACCGTGCAAATGACAACTGTAATATGCCAAGCACCAAAATGTTGGCTTAGGGTACACAAAATGGCTGAGCATGCTGTTGGGCAGCCCCAAAATTTACTCCTTGTGCACTGAAAACCAAGTGAAACGTGGACAGCAAAAGTTGCTGAGGAAGTGAGAACCTTTCTTACAGCAGTCATTGGGAACCTGTTACCTCCACTCATAGCCTTTATTACATACCTATATTCCCTATAGCTCCTGTTGGGAAGCTAGTGATGGATTCTGACATTTCACAGAATCGCAGAGTGGGTAGGGTCAGAAGGGACCACACTGGGCCATCTGGTCCAACCTCCCTGCTCAATCAGGATCATCCTAGAGCACATTGCACAGGATTGTGTTCAGGTGGTTCTTGAATATCTCCAGTGAAGGAGACTCCAAACCTCTCTGGGCAAGTTGTTCCTGTGCTCAGTCACCCACACAGTAAAGAAGTTCTTCCTCATATTCAGGGGAAACTTCCTGTGTACTCGTTTCTACCTGTTGCCTCCTATTCTACTGCTTAGCACCTCTGAAAAGAGACTGGCTCTATCCTCCTGACACCCTCCCTTCACATACTTACATACACTGATGAGGTCCCTTCTCAGTCATCTCTTCTTGAAGCTGAACATGCTTAGCTCCCTCTGCCTTTCCTTATAAGAAAGATGCTTCAGTCCTTTAATCGTCTTTTTTGCCCTCCACTGGAACCACTCCAGAAGCTCCATGTCTCTCTTGTACTGAGGAGCCCAGAACTGGACACAGCACTCCAGATGTGGTCACACCAGGGCTCAGTAAAGGGGCAGGATCACTTCCCTTGACCTGCTGGCAAAGCCTTTTCTAATGGACCCCAGGATATCATTGGTTTTCTTGGCCACCAGGGCACACTGCTGGCTCATGGACAGCTTGTTGTCCACCAGGACTCCCAGGTCCTTCTCTGCAGAGCTGCTTTCCAACAGATCAGCCCCCCAGCCTTTACTGGTGCCTGGGGTTATTCTGTGTGGAACCCTGCATTTGCTGTTGTTGAACTTCAGATAGCTCTTTTCTGCCCATCTCTCCAACATGTTGAGGTCTTCTGGAAGGGCTGCACAGCACTCTGGGGTAATTTAACCCTTTTCCTTCCAGTCAAGAGCTGCTGGGCTACTAAAGCCTGCATTCAGATCTCCAGAAATGAGAAAAAGTGTTTTGCTCTTGGTGATGGATCGTGAACTAGTATCACAGTTGTAAGTGTACTAACGTTGCTCTGAATATTCCTTGCTTCTGGCTGGCCAAAATTTGGTGCAAGACCAAGGACATCACTAATGTAAAAAGAAAATAATAAGAGCTCCATTATTCCACAAGTTACATAGCTCTGTATTTTAGTTTTTCTCTAAGGAAGAGTAAATACAACAAAACTCACGTACTAAGGTTTGTGTCACAGTTGAAACCCAGGGACTGTAAAAGACAGTATTACATGTATATGTTCCATGATCACAAGGAAACTCTCCCTTTTTTTCTGCCTCATGTCTTACCCTGCAGAATACTGTGTTTATGTTGCCTAATCTAGCATTAAGAAATCTATTGTGCTGGATTAAGTATTATCTTCCTGCTTGGAAGGATAATGCACTGCTTTTGAAAGCTATTTGTTATCAGCATGCAGGAAAAGATTTTGGTTAAGTCTCTTTCCTCCACTGCTGCTTGTTTGTGATCTGTTCAAGATAAGTCTTAGCCTCCTGCTGCTGTCTCAGTTTCCCTTTCTGTGAGGCAGGGACGTCTCCCTGATGCTGCTCTGCAGGCAGTGTAGTGTGCACGTGAGATGGTGTGCTGGCTCAGAGACAGGTACCCAAATAAGTCTACCTGCATCTGCAAGGCTTGGTGCTGTGGTGGAGTCGGCTG
Organism: Manacus vitellinus; assembly: GCF_001715985.3. Lineage (NCBI taxonomy): Eukaryota > Metazoa > Chordata > Aves > Passeriformes > Pipridae > Manacus > Manacus vitellinus. The sequence goes on from NW_021939396.1 coordinate 36,517,501, forward strand.
GTACAGTGAGAAAGATTAAACTGGAACTTCATCAGCAAAAGGCAATGTGATCTCCAATACTGGCAAATTGAGTTCTGGTAAGTGCACTGAACAAATCAAGGCACCTTTTTGATACTCATGTTATACGAGACGAAGTTTATAATGTTGATCTGTATCAAGGCAGGACGTGCGACCTCATTTGTCTGATGTGGGCTCTCAACTATAATCTATACCTTCATTATCTCAAGTGCAGGATAACTGTAACCCATTCTCGCTGTCAAGTCACAACTAAAAACTACTGTGAACTGAAGGTGACTTGAAATGCAGCCATGCAATTATTAAGTAATGTGTCATGCAAGGAGCACAGTGCATTACAGCAATTGCTTTGGCAGTGCACTCATCACCAGCAAGAAAGGAGGTGAAATTCATACCCTCTGTTTTGACCTTTGTCTCCCGAAGTGGCTCAGGACCAACCTGGCTGAAATTCACTGTGCTGTGTGCTACAGCTGTGACTACAGGTACTGAAGTTGGGGACCAGCTTGGGACCTAATAGGTCCTGGGGTGTGAACTGTGTATTTTGTATAAGTACTTCTTACTTTTGGATTTCTTGTTGCTGTTGTTGTTGTTGTTGATTTTTTTTAAGAGGCTGTTCTTTGTAAGCACAGGGGGAATTATGATCATGATTCATGCGTTTAAGCAGAGTGGATATGGATATTATGTTCATCTTGTTTGACTTTCTGCAGGGCAATGTTCTTTCTCCTTTCCCCCGGAATTCCTGCACAATGCACATGTGTATGATGGTCTCACCATTTACACACATGTACATAGTCAGATCAGGATATATATTTTACCATCCCACCCAGCCTCAAAGTAAGAACTTTAAGTGCTTTGAAATTTCCCGTGCCCCATGGTAAGCTGTTCAAATTGATACTTTTTACTCTGCCACATGGATGGGTTTGTTTTGTCAATGCTATATGAGCAGGTATGTTGCCTGCTCTAAAATTTTCTTTTAAATGTGATTATTAATATTTTTGAGGTGTATAGGATTTTTTAAAAATAGGACTTCACTCATCTACCAAAACCTAGGTGAATAAAATATCTGACATGTTTTAGTTTAAATGGTTTTGTGGATACGTTTGATTGATGTGACTGGTTTTTATTTTGCAGCTGTCCTCATCTTTATGTTTTCCAAAGCTATTATAAATGTTTCAGTCATGGTGTGAAATGAAGTTTAATTTTTGAAAAAACCTTATTATATAGCTTAAATATTTATAAAATATTATGTGAGGAGCTGTTGCTATTGCTCCTTAAATGAATTAGAAATAAAAATAATGGCATGCAAAGAATTGAGATCTCTTGGAGCATTAAAAATGACTCCACTAGGTGGAGAAGTTGCATCAAGTATGCAACTAAAAATGTTGGCACTAACTGAAATCATATTGATGCTGCAAAATTTAAACTCCTAATAACAGATTAGTTTTTGTATCATACTTCCCTTCTATCATTTTTAGTGAAGAGCACTTTTAAATTTGTGGCATAGAAATTCTGTGAGGTTGTAGAACACCATATTAATGATTAACATATATTTCTTAATACATTAGCTGAAGAAGTTGCTTTCAGTAGTTTTCAACTTTTCTGTGAAATGTACTCATTTAGAACACTTTTCTTCACCATCCAGCTCATTCTAATGACTTGCTGACAATGCAGATGGTCTAAGGGTAGAAAGAGTGAATGAAAAATCTTGGCCAAAAAGTTACTTAATTTTTAAACGTCCTATTACTAACTGGATCCCAGTTAGTAAGAACATAAAGAAACATTATATTTTATTATTTTCCCTGTTTCTGTCAACATGACCAATATTAAATAACTCAGAACTAGGAAGAGGACAAATGCTGACAACAGGGAATATTTTAATGTATATTTTTGTGTTGGGTATAGGTCCCAACCATCATATAGAATTATGACTGGGGTTGACACTGGAATTTTTGTGGATTGAGAATTCTGTAGCATTGCAGTAGGTCCCATAGAGGTGGGAGGAAAATAAAGACTAATGGGGACAGTTTTTCTTAACCCGATGGGACTAATCTGTGGATGTCGGGAATTTGCAATCCGCATATTTGTCTGCTGAAAATAATTAAAAAGTGGTATATGGTTTGTGTAAGAGTCAGGGTGTAAAGCTTCTAGGACTCACATGTCCAGAAGGGGACAATTTAGAAAGGGTCATTGCTTGTTTGGGTGTGCAAGCTAACACCAGGCTTCAAGGTACATTTTGAGTTGGGGTTTCGAAGTGTAAGAGAATTGCAGGGTTTTTTCTTTCTCAGGGGAGTGGAGAATCAAGAAGATGGCAGAAATGCTCTATATCTTTCTTTAATATTTACATATGTTTAATTAATATAAGTATTACAAATGGGATTTGGGACTTCAAGTCTTCAAGATACTTGCTTATGTCTTTATCCTGGTGGTCTGACAGAGTTAGGAAGAGAGCAGAGGATGACAGTGCAGAAGGTTGGATGTGCTCTTTCATTATGCTCTTAGCCCTGCAAGTAATCAACATTAGATATAGAGTTTGGAACTGGATTTTGAAGACTCCAGTTTAAAATATGTTATCTGTGGCTTGCAGAGTTCAGGAGACAAGACAACAGGTGCTGGTAAAGAGAAATACTGTGTGTTTTTTTGTTTGGATGCATACCAGGTTATAACTAAGATTAGGGCTGGTAGAGGGCTACGTATTAGGGTAAGGCTCTAACTTGCTTTAAATTTAGGGCTGAGGTTAGATTTCAGGTTAAAAGGCATTCTCTTCTATTGGCACATTCATTCTTAAGACCCTAGATATTTGTTTCATCCTATTATTACTAAAGAGTTAGAATTGGGCAGGTTTTGGAAATTACCAATGTTTCTGTGTTGTCTTGCAGACGCTAGATTTACGCTGCTGCCCTGACTAAGGTATCTAAGGAAATCTAAATTTTACTGTTCTCAATTTATGGGTGGGAGTTCCAGGGACTAGGGAAATACAAAGATGACATGTTTCTCTGTGGAAATATGGTTTTCTTTCACTGTCATTGATGTTCTCACTTTTGGTGTTGACGTTAATATTAAGATTGAAACTAGGGTTAAAGTTTTGGTTTTAATACTGAAAGGAACTTCTTTTGCTTAGGCCAATGCTCTATGTTCTCATTTACTTCTGGGCTTTCTTCAATTCATTCATGTAATTAGATTTTATGTTAGGATTTGTACTTCGTATGATTTACGAAGACAGACAGAATTACTATTTATTTATAGTAATAATTAGTGTAAAATAATAGCTTTCAGAAATTATTATATAACATAGGGGAGAACACTAGAAAGAACTCTGGCTAATAATTAAGTTCAGGTTCAGGGTTGTAAGTAAATTTAGAGCTTAGAAATCTAAAGCCTCAAAACTACAGTGTATTCTCTTCTTATATAAGATCTACCCATGTTTAGAAAGGGCAATTTCTCAAAGATATTACTGTAATTAGAGGCCATATCTAATTAAAAATAACTAAGATTAAATTTAGGGCTGGAGTTATCATTTGGAAGGCAAGTTTATCATTTGCAGGCAAGTTGAAGAGCCAGGTTTGTTATTGCATTTTGTAGGGTCCTCTGAGGTGGAAAACGGGAATATGTCATTCGGAGACAATGCATTATTTTCTTCCCACCCAAGAAAGAGAACCTCTGTCAGGAATTAAAGCTAGAGTCAAGGTGAGGGTTAATTAACCCCTGTGTGCTCCTGGCTGGGGTAGTGGGATGGGATGGGACAGCCTGCCAGTCTCTGCCCTACTTCCCCAGGGGTGCCACAAGAGTTTGTCGTCCTGTAGAAGTGCTGCAAGAACTGATTTGAGAGATGTGTGACAGCAGTAGTTAAGACTTAGGTTGTCTTACAGATTATGAATTTGCCTTGTGAGTATGACGAAGGCTCTCGTTAGCACAGGGGAACATGAAGGTATTCTCATGCTTTCTGTCTTCCTTGTTCTTTGTTTCCATATCTGGGCCTCATGTTCCTTGATGATCCATCATGTCCACCTCCCTTTGGAAGATGGCAATTATTTCACCCAAACATAAATCCAGACCCAGCTGATACTTTGCTTTAGATTGTCTCCCAGTTTGGCAGTTTGGCAAAGGGTTGCACTGAATCTGACTTTGTCTTCCAGGACACTTTGAACTGAAAAAAACCCCCAAATACAGGAAGTATATTCATGGGTTGAGTGACAGCACATCTGATCAAAAGATGCAGGCCAAACAATGCTGAAGGATAATAGACATAAGGAAAGGTGGACAAAAATTCAATTTGCTCTGATTGCTCCAGTGGTCAGAATTCCTACTGGTGGGTGGATCCTCAGTGATGAAGACAGAGCAAAGGCTGCTTACTAAAAGCTTCACTGTTGTTAGGAGAAACCATCAAAACTGTGTAGATCAACAGGACTAGTGCAAACATAGATCTTAATGCACACGCTGTACAATGGTATGACAACCTTTTCTTGACTTGATCTGCAATTCTCACACTATAAAAGATACTGCCAAAATTCGGGAGGGTGGGCATCTGTCCTTTGCCATGTATGTGAATGGGTATCTCCAACCATTTAATACTCTTTTAGCTTGTAACAAACTAGTGATTTGTCTTATTTTCAGTAATTTTCTCTCTTTTTCTTGTGCAAGTTGAAAAATATTAACAGACTGCCATGCACAGAATCTGCCTGTTTTGCTGTTACCTCAGAAAAGGGTAAAAGGATGACCTAAAACTGTAGTGAAATGGGTGTTATGTCTTATCCTGGGTAGCAAGGGATAGGACAAGATGAAATATCCTCAGGTTGCACCAGAGGAGATTTAGATTGAGTACTAGGAAAAATTTCTTCACCAAAATTATTGTCAAACGTTGGAACAGGCTGCCCAGAGAAGTAGCTGAGTCACCATCCCTGGAGATATTTACAAGGTATGTAGATGTGGCACTTAGGGACATGGTTTAGTGGTAGCCTTGCTGTGCTGGGTTAACAGTTGGATTCAATTATCTTAAAAGTCTTTTTCAAACTAAATGATTCTATGATTTCACGGGATTCACAGAGACTGTGCAGTTTTCTTCAGTTCTGAAGGCCACTGAACTGGCTGTCACAAAGGCAAGACACGAGAAGGCCCCCCTTCAAGGTACAGAAGGGAAATGGAGTTATTTATAAACTTTTTAAAATTTCAGTTTTGCCTGGTTGAATCACTTTGAGTTTCCTGGTAATAAAAACAAAGGAAAAAGCTTTCTAAGGAAAGCTGACTTCTTTGAATATAAAAGTCTTTTTTTTTTCTTTTGGGGAGGGGTGAGTGTCATTACTACAGGAAAAAGATCGAGTTCAACCCTTTGCTGTATGGTAAGTGCAGATTGCTTCTCAGAAACCTAGATCACAGTCGCTCTTCTGACTTCTGTATTGTACCAGTTTTGCACCTTCTGATTTGGTGATAATGAAATACAGTCTTCCAGCCTTTCGTTTTTGCTTTTTGAGAAAACATATCCTGTTTGTTTTCATAAGTGCTTCAAAGCATTCAGAAGTGTTTAAACCAGGCACATGTCTGTACCAAATTAACATGGTAGGCATAAGGAGTGCTATTGTATTTATATCTTACAAATCATCTCCACCCCCTTATCTGCTTTTTGAAAGAATAGTTTGTCTGAAATGGTAGCTGACAATTGATTTTTTTTTTTTAAGATGAAACATTGAAAAGGATTATTTGATCAGGAAAGGAAACAATCCTCTAATTTCAACACAGGTAGGGAGGGCTTGATAATGTCTTTTCTATGTTGGGAGCTTTTTGTTCTATTTTTTAGCTCTGTTCCATATCATAGAATCTTAGAATGGCTTGGGTTGGAAGGAACCTTAAAAATCATCTTGTTCCAGTCCCCTGCCATAGGCAGGGACACCTTTCACTAGACCAGATTGCTCAGGATCCCATCCAGCTTGGTCTTGAACAATTCCAGGGATGGGGCTTCCACAACTTCTCTGGACAACCTGTTCCAGTGCCTCACCACCCCCACAGTAAAGAATTTCTTCTTAACATCTAATCTAAATCTACTCTCAGTTTAAAACCTCTACTCCCTGTCCTATCATGATATGCCCCTGTAAAAACTCCCTCTCTTGACTATTCTTCACTGTAAATTTTGCTCTGGCAGCTCTTGTACCTGTCAAAACAGCCTGTGTGTGCTAGTGCAGGTAATGCTACAGGAGACTGATGCACTCCTAAATATTATGCGATGGACAGAGAACAGAAAATAATTTATTTTGGTTGTGCTTCAAAGCAAGAGAAGTGAGAGGTAGACAGAGTAAAAAACCTCCTGTTTTCAGATCTCTGTATGGAAACATTCCAGATCGCTGGCTATTCTGAGTAATTGTTTTCCATTTAATTAAGGTAGAATCAAGAGATCAAGAGCCAAGATGTCCACAGTCAGAGATAAAATCGTGGGACACAAAGTTCAGGTGTGATGAAGGAGATTTTTGCTTAAAAGTGTGACATCTTTAGAACAATTGAAAACTCACAAGGAGGAAGGTTGGGAACTCCTTCCTTTCAGCAACACCAATGCAGAACACTATGAAATGTGTAAGAAAAAGCACTATCTTTTGGAAAGCGAAAGCTTTATTCTGTGTTCAGAAAACAGCAGATGCAAGTAACTTTTACCTTAACCTGTCAATTCAAAGATTTTCAAGCTGATATTTTTTGCTTGTTTTGCAATTGGCTAAGGGAGTCTGCATGACTTTTTTGTAAGGGAAATACTGATTTTCAGTCCAGAAGTGCTTCATCAGCTCCATGTTATCATGAGTGCAAGAACATTTATGCAAGTCCTAGAAGTATTACTTTCCCAGGAAAATATTTTAACAGTCCAGTTTCACACTGGCATTATTATATTCCATTTGATCGGTAAAATTAGTAATCTAGAGCTAAAGAATGGCAGGAAGAAATTATGATTTCTCTTATTCTCTGTGCCTGTATCCTCCATCAGTTAGAGAATTTTCAGAGATAAGCTTTTCCATGTGGAGAAATCAATCATTAAGCAGTCATAGTATATATATATGGAGAGTGAGGTGTGCAAGAGTGGGGTCTATGGGAGCCACCTGGCAGCATACAATGATAATTAGAAACCTCAAGTGAGCATGAGCCTTACTCCCTAAAAGACCTCAGGCTCTCTATCTCTCTCCTGATGAAATTAGATGCTCTTTCTCAGAAACCCCTAAAGCAGGAGATAACAGATCCAGTAGAATTCATTCAGTCTTGTGAAACGCTCGCTGTCATATCCAGACTCATTCTTCCACCTTTGGAGGTGGCAGTGCTGGGAGAGTTGAGTGTGGGTTTTATATATTCTTCTGATGAAACTTTTGCATGCTGTGTGAAGTAATTGAATGTACTTAGACTTTTCAGATCTCTCCAGCCTCTGTAGTCCTCTAAAATTGCTGTATGCAGTGTGAGTCAGTTTAAGAGGACTAATTGAGAGAATTTCACTCTAGCTGATTTGAGACACTCTGATAATATATTCCCTTGGGAAGCGCGTGAGGTAGTTCAAGTCATCTCCAGATTTAACCTTGAGTGTCACATATATGAGGACATTAAAAGGTAAGGACAAAAGATACAGTACTTTTTTTCCTTAATTTCATAGAAGAAAATGTTTTTTGGCTTTTTTTCTAAGAATACCAGTCAAATATGGCCTCACGAGGGAGAAAGGCAAGGTACTTCTATCATTTGGGAATTTTCTTTGAGGACATAAGTATTCTGGGTGTGCTTCAGTCAGAAATATTATTGGCAAACTTTAGATAGCTGTAAACGTTAGACTTTTCAGGAGCAAAGAGCTGCTGAAAGGCTCCAGATAGGTGACTTTTAAATTCAGCATGTAAATCCCAGGCCCTAATCTTTTTGTGAATCTAGCCTTATACTCCTGTCCTTGATCTTGATCTTCTGATGGCTGAATGAGAAAAGCCCCAGAGAGTGAGAACACTCCCTTTCTATAATTGCAGGGTGAAATCCCAAACAAATGGCAAGGAACCCATTGACTTCAAGTCATGCCAGGAATTCACATGTGGTTTTGGTTTTATTGTAGGTCTTTCCCCTTTGTTCATGAGCATTGGCAGTGAACCTAACATAATGAGACTTACAGAGCTTCCCTGGACAACATTATTAAAAAAGAAAAAGGAAGCTGTCTAATGTATCTAATAATAACTGAATGATAGCAAGCTATTCAAAATTAATGAGTTGGCATACAGACTTCTTTTCCAGACATTACCAGTTAGTCTTTATTTACACACAAAAAACCATATTATGACAAAAAAAAAATCAGTAGTTTTTATAAGCTAAGAATATCTTATTTAACCCAACTCAGTCTAAATATTTTTCCATCCTTTTATCTGAAAAAAGATTTGGGATGCTTGATCAGAAAAAATGTAAGTACCAATACACAGTTTTTTTCTCACTTCATCAAATGTTTTGAAATTAAGTGTTGTGAATACTATTATTAATACTTTATGTTTTCTACTTGTTCTTTTTCAGATTATGGTGCCAGGATTTCTGTTCTTACTTGTCATTACGTCTTTTACGTTACCTCCTTGCTTTGTAACTAACTAAAATGTAATTGTTATGACCAAATTGTTCCTACCAGTTAGAACATAGAGCATATAGCAAAAATTCTAGCAACTACATGTCTCATGGAATATTTTAAACTTTAGTTTTACTTCAAATTAACTGATTATAAATTAACTTGATAGAGCTATTAGTTTTTTGGAATTGTTGTACATATGGCCCGCATATTTGTTTGCCTACAGACACTTCTCTGCTATTAAACTCAAATTGGTTGTTGTTGTGGGAAAATGTTTGTGTAATGTCCAAAGTGTTCTTCATAATAAGGTTAACGAGTAAGTAATTGATTTAAAAATTACCCCCAAATCTGTCCACTTTGGATAGTTCTCTGAGTTTATATTGCAGAATAGCACAAATGTGTCCTTTATTGGAAAGAGCCTTGACTACTTGGCTATGGAGTTGGACTCTGTGTTGTATTCTTTTTCTCTTGCTTATTCCCTCACTTAGTAACACACATTACAGGAGATACTTACAAAGAAACCATTTGAGTCTATGCTGTCACAATGACCAAGATTTTGATGCTGGATTTGGTTACATGCACTTGTTTATTCCAGTTCCTGTTCTTATGGAAAGGATACACTTGCTTATAAAATTTGATTAAAATATTTTTGCTCTTTATTTCTTAGTTTGTTTTCAGTGTAAGCAGCGTCTGCTTGTATCTTCAACAACACTACTAAATATCTTTCTGGTTGCATCCCTCCATTGTTTTTAGTTGAATGTTCACCTCTCTCTAGTTACGCTGTGTAATACTTTTTTTCATCGAGTCACACTTACTTGTATGCTACTTACATATAACATTTCCTTTTTCTCTGTAATTGCACATATTCCAGTTAGATGCGTTAAAATTCCCAACTATTGCAAAGCACTCCATTTTATCTATGTGCCAGTATCTCTGGCAGGAGTACTTTTGGGTTCCAATGTCTTGTCCTTCACCAATGTCATTTTGGCCATGAGCAGGGCTTTCCTGAGGTTTGGAGAGGAAAAGGGTGTGCCTTTGCAGACCCTTTCTGCCTTTCTGCAAAGGTCACCTCCTGTAAGGTGATAAGAGCTTCTGGCTCCTGCTATTGTTACACAGGACAGTTCTGATTCTGAGCAGAAAAGTGTCTAGGCAAGACATAGGATACAGTGACCTTTTTGCTGTTTCCACCCTGAGGCACTGCATGCCAAGGGCTGTTCTCAGCACAAGCTGGAATCTTTTGCATGGATACAATTATATGTAAACGTGTAGGACTCAGTTTCATAAATTGGATTCCAAACTGCTGCTAAAACCTTGCATGCTGAAATGTTAATATTTCATAATTAAGAATATTACACAGAAATTATGTTTTTTATGTTATGTGTAATTTTTCCCATTCATCACATTTTAGATTGTATTTTACATTATCATTTGGATGCATTTAAGCTTTTTGCATCCAACTTTGTTGAATAATAATTTATCTGTCATCTGTTAATGTCTGCTTGATAGCTAAACAGCCAAGTCCTGGCATCACAACTCAGGATATTTGCTAGTTTACTGCTATTGCTTTCATGTTCATTGTTTGTTCTGTAATGGCCTTTAAACTAATTTCCCATGCATATTTGGGCTAGAACGATTTTTTACATAATGCCTTAGAGGAAAACAAGGTTCTTCTAATAGCAATTAAAATTAGCAATGATATTAGGCTAGGAACTTCAAATCACATCTCACTCTTGTGCAAATTCCCTTTTATAATTTAAAGAAAAAAAATCAATTTTCAACGATGTTGTATACTTCATGCATTATACACAGCTTAAATGATTTACTTCTTGTTTTGGCACAGGCATAGTTGAATGATATAAGAGCTAATTTTGTTTTTCTGCTTTAATAGCTTGTATTGTCTGCATAATGAACTCTTTCTGAGTTTCATCGGGAGAGTTATGCTGTTCATACACTTCTGCTAGTGAAAAATTTTCTGCTTGTTCTCCAAGAAGTTTATCTTACCTGTAGTCTGAAAGAACCATTCACGAAGGTATCTGGTATCAAGCACCATTCACAACTAATCGGGCAGGTATCAGGAAGATAAAAATCTAGAGCTGGGCTTCCTCATTAGGATGCAGGAAGTGGATGCAGGAAACTGAAGTGTGGAACAAAGCATCAAAAGAAGTTCCCAGCCATGCTACACGTTTTGACAAATGACACTGTGATTTTTAGATTGAATCATATAAGGAATAATGCCTTGGAGAGATGGTCAAAGAAGAGGCTTTTTGTAGACAGAGAATGGCAAAGAAATAACAATGAGGACTAACACATAGATTAAGAATTTGAGATATCTGGACTTTTGCAATGTTTTTCCATTTGAAAATATTTCAGAAACTGAGCTTCTTTCTATTTCTTCTGTAAAGAAAGAGTTAAAATAAAGAAATGAAAGGGGAAGTTGGGAAGAAGCTTTTCACTTACACTCTCAATGTTCATCATAAACTAAATAAAGCAGATGAGAATAAAGCAAGACTTACTAAAAATGATAAAAGATCCTAGAAGAAAGTACAAATGCAGTTTAGAGTATGTGACAGCTGAAAGGCAGTAGAGCCACTGGTAGGCAGCAGAGGTAGGGAAAAGATCCTGCTGAGGATGAGGCATTAGGCAGTGAGGAATAAAGGAAGTGCTTGTAAGTTAGCTCAGGCCAATGTACAGTGATGATTTATTTTTATGTTTCTGAGACAGAGGCTAGTATGTTTTTGTTTGCTGGTTATCTTAAGCTGTGTAAGATCTATAATAAATATTTACGAGAAATCATGTGTTTAATGGATAAAAATTAGCTTTAAAATAAATATTTTTTATTTAGAAAGTCTTTGCAAGAATATTAAGTGGATCAAGGTGAAGAAAATTTTTATTTTTTTTTTTTTAATAATAAGCATGCCTCTGTCTGCCTGGGTTTAAACTGAGTGTTTGAATCCTATATTTACAGTGAAAGAAGGTGACAGAAGATAAACAATGTCAATGTTGAACATATGTGCTTTGCTTCACTCATTTGAGGTTTGTCAGCCAGGCTACGTAGGTAGCAAAACAAGTTAAAACCCTCATTGTAGTCCATTCACTCTTATAGATGGGATTCCTAGAAGTTAAATTGCAATGAATACCAACTGGAAGTCGATAGATGAAAGAAGAGAAAACACTCTGGGGGCTCAGATATGACACAGACACGCAAACAGGATTTGCAAAAGCTGAAGGCCATCTTTAGTGCTGAGGTAAAGCAAAGCTCCTGCCATTTGTGAAATATGTTAAGAGAATCGATATAGATTATGTGATACTATACAGTGTTTAGGCATTTTCTGTAAATCCCTAATGACTGTATCTACCTAAGAAGATTACAGCTATGAGACTTGGGAAATCAAAAAAAAACATAAAGAAAAAGGAAAATTGGCTGGTGATATTCTTATTGTTCACACACTTCTGGTTTGAGTCATTCAGAGGTCTCCATCCCAAGCATTCTGTGAGAACACTGATCAGTTATAATTTGGAGAATTTTTGTAGGCATCAACAGTGTTGATACTGGTTTCTGCAGACATATCTTGATGAGGCCTCTTCCAGAGAGTTGATAGGGCTAAGTTTCAGCATGACAGATCCAGTAGCTTACTCTATTTACTATCAGTAGGTAGTTTTTCTGTCTGTAATAGCATGGTTTGTCATATAGGTTCTGAGGGAAAGACGGAGCAGTTCAAGAGGAAAAAGACTCATTCCTTTGCTTTTATTCAAGCCAAATCTGGATGAGGGATTTTGCTTGCATGGAACTATCTGAAAAGTACTTTTTACATTAGGCTGAAGAATATAAAAACAACAAAAAGCATTAGGTTACAAATAAATAATGCAAGTAAGTAATATCCAGGTTATAATATCTCTTCCTTTACAGTTTGCATATTTCTTTACCTGGTGAGGAATAGAAATATCAGAGAAACTCAATTATTCAGATGACCTGGACAATCTAAACAAGCACCACTCCTAAAGAAACATTTGACATGAAGAAATAAGTGGTTTCTACTTACTCAGCACTCAGAGCACTGTACCTCAGTGCCCATCTATGGAAGAATTGAAATTGCAACTATACATCTTCAAATTTCGGGACTGGAGGAAAATTACACTACTTTGAAGATATTTCCTTGACTAAAGTTTCAGTGAGGTTATGGCAAATGCTGCTGCCTCACCCTGAACTGCACTGTGGAAATGTTTTCCCGGATCTTACCGACATTACACAGGAACAATACAGTTTCTCTGCTTTAGCAAAATAGAGCTTGTTTACCATATTATGTGAACCTTTGATGTACCTCAGTTGAAGAAAGTGCAGCAACTAAAACCTGAGTCATGGCAGCCTGTAGTACTAAAGTTGAAAGGGACATTAAAGATCACCTAATTCCAACCCCCCAGCCATGGGCACGGACAGCTCCCAATAGACCAGGTTGCTCAAAGCCCTATCCAACCTGGCCTTGAACACTTCCAGGAATGGGACATCCACAGCATCTCTGGGCAACCTGTTCCAGTGCCTCACCGCACTCACAGTAGAGAATTTCTTTCTAATACCTAATCTAAATCTACCCTCCTTCAGCTTAAAGCCATTGCCCCTTGTCCTATCACATGCCCTTGTAAAAAATTCCTCTCCAACTCCCTTGCAGGTCCCCTTTTGGTATTGGAAGGCTGAAATAAGGTCTTCCTGGGGAGATCTTATGTCATATTATCACTCGGTGATGCAGAAAAGAAGTGGTGCAATTGGCACTCAGGGACTTCAGTTTACTATTTCTTATGTCTTAGTTGACATGCAAAATAAAGCAAATTGCCACATAGAAAGAAAATTAAGGTCTAATATTATAGAGTTACTGTCTGTCCAGGCTTTCAAAAAAACAAACAATCTGAAGAATATGTTGAATATATATTTTGGACATGTTGTATTCCTTTTCAAAATAGCATCACTGTCATGCCTCTTGGTATGACTTAAGAAGTAAGTGTGCTCATGATGTCCAATTCTCCAGTATGATGGTTTAATAAACAGTCTCAGAAAAAAAAATCTGTAAATATTCCTATTCATTTAGCAAAAACATAAATGAACCATATGAACAGACAAGAAAAAAAAGTATGTCAAGTACTGTATTAGATATTACATATACTTTTGAAAGTTCAGTATAAGGGATTTTTTTGAAAACTCCATAAAAAAGTTTGGCAGAATAAACACCTGAAGAAAAGTACAGAGATCAGTGTTTACAGAGCCATAGTGCTGTCCACTCTTTTATATGGGTCCAAATCATGGGTCATTTACCACCACCACCTGCGACTCCTAGAACGCTTCCATCAACGCTGCCTCCGTACAATCCTAAACATTCACTGGTCAGATTATGTGACCAATACATCTGTTCTAGAACAAGCAGCAGTCACAAGTATTGAGGCCATGTTGCTGAGAACACAGCTGCGTTGGGCAGGGCACGTCTCCAGGATGAAGGACCACTGCCTCCCTAAGATCTTGCTTTATGGTGAACTTGCCACTGGCTGCCGCATGAGAGGAGCCCTGAAGAAAAGATACAAGGACTCCCTGAAACAACATCTCAGCCTTGGCCATATTGATCAACATAACTGGTCTACTCTGGCCTCCAATCGGGAGGTCTGGAGATACACCATCTCTAAGGCTGCTGATGCCTTTGAAAACGCCCGCAGGATCACTCTCAAGGAGAAAAGACAACGCAGAAAGAATTGTGTCCTGTTGATACCACCTAAGGAGTCTTTCTGCTGTGCCTTTTGCAACTGGACTTGTCTATCTCGTATTGGCCTTTTTAGCCACCAGCGCACTTGTAACAAACGTGGGTAGAGCCCTTCCCAAATCTTCGTTCACGAAGCCCAGCCATGAATGATAAGGGATTGCAATAAATCTAGGACCACCTTCAAACAGCTTAAGCACCAGTTAAATTTTTGAGTAGTAGTGCTCTCTACTAACAAGGCATCTATGAAGGTCTGGGGTTGACCAATAGAAGACAACTGGCCCAGGGATTTAAGTAAAATTTAGGTCAAATGAATACATCTATAAAGCACATTTCAAAAAATGTCCAAAAAAGTAAATCCAAGCTGCAGCTCGGCAGATTATATGCTCTATGATTCACCAGGAGATAGTCATCTGAAGAGCAAACATTTCTGTTCAGAGAAGAAGTTAAATTAATGGGATATATATATATATATATGCGTTAAGACTTTTGGGAGTCCATTTCAGATCCTGTGGTTTTTTTTTTGTTTGTTTGGTTTTTTTTTTTATTTTTTTTGTCGTTGTTGTTGTTTATTTGTGGGGTTTTTTTGTGTTTTTTGTTGTTTTTTTTTTTTAAGACCAATGCTGTTTTAAGTTTTTGGATCAATATTTTTTTTATTATCTTATTAAAATAAAAAAATAGTAATGAAAAGGTTGCTTAAAAAATTATGTTAAATTTTTTGTTTAAAAGGTATAATAAAAAATATTTTGGGCTTTACAATAAGGAATATAATTTAAAAAATAAATATAAAGCTAAAATATTGAGACCTTTCTATTTTCCCCAAACAGTCTCCATTTCTGGCTGAGTTTATTAGTTGATTTGATCCAAAGTTCCCCAGTTCCAGTCCCCTCCATAGTTCATTTACTCTACACAAAAGCTTATTTGCCCAGCTCTGAAGCCAGACTTAAATCTCACCTCTTTTGTAATTACTCCTGGAAACAGACCAAATTTCTAAAAGTTGCAAGTTTCAGAGAAAGTAGTTTGGTAAAAGAGTGTATTCTCAAGACCTGTATTTTTACTTTTCAAAGAAAAAATGTTAATTCTGTAATGGTTACTCAGTAGTGCACAAGCAGTGGTAGTCAGTGGGTACAGTTAATATGTTGTAATAATGTAATATTGCATATCCTGACCTTTAAAAATTGATGTCGTATATATCCTGCACATAGTAAATCTAACTCTTTTACAAAGGTTGGAAGAGTTCCTGAAGCATTTTGGTCAATATTAATGTGTGTTTTGTACCAGCAAAATGGAGAGAGAGATTTTATGGAAAAGAATGAGGTTTTCCAGAAATGCTAATTTTTTTTTTGCTTTGATATTCAAAATATAATTTTTGAAAGAGTCTTAATATTTTTTCCATTTCAGAAAATGAAAAGCATTGAGGTACTGAAGCATTTCTCTTATGAGGAAAGGCTGAGAGGCCTGTTCAGCCTCAAGAAGACATGACTGAGGGGAGACCTCATCACTATATGTAAGTATTTGAAGGGAGGGTGTCTGCTCGGTGTTGTCAACCAATAGAGCAAGAGGCAACAGGCAAAAACTGATGCACAGGAAGTTCCACCTCAATATGAGGAAGAACTTCTTTACTGTGTGGGAGACTGAGCACTGGAAAACGTTCCCCAGAGAGGTTGTGGAGTCTCCCTCACTGGAGATATTCAAGGACCATCTGGACACAATCCTGTGCAATGTGCTCTAGGATGACCCTGCTTCAGATGGAAGACTGGACCAGATGACCGACCCACTGTGGTCCCTTCCAACCTTATCCATTCTGTGAATCTGTGAATTTATGTCTCTTCAAAGTGCTTTCAACTTGAGACTCAAAAAACAAAGCCAGATTTCACCACAAGATTTTACAGACCATAAAAACCCTAGACATATTTTCCCCACAATGTTACCACATTTGGGTTTTATTTAATCGAGTGCACAACATTTGTCTCTATTGTAATGATCATCACTTTACTGCATGGCATCAACCATATTGAGCTTTGCAACGGTTTGTTGCTTATAGCCCAGTTTGGAGTGGTGCAGTAGAGAAAGTCAAGTCTACTCCTGTATTAGGAAGGTCTTGGCTCAGTTTCCCTGTACATACTGGGCATTTCTATGCAGCTGACACATGCAAGGGGATGCAGGTAATCTTATTGCCATTCTTTCATTGTGATTTCAAAAACAGAGAGAAGGCAAAGCCAAATAGTGCTGTAGAAAAAAATTTTCAGGCACATGTTTGATCAGTGCATCCCTGAGGTGCCTTAAGAGTCTCACTCTGCTCTCTTCTTTCAACTATTGTAGATGGATTATTATTTGTATTAATTAATAAAATTATTAATATTTATTGTTATTTTGGCTGTATGTGCAGAAGTACAGAATGTATTACATTTGATGATTAAAAAATCATCTACCATCTTTTTCAGACTGATAAAAATAATGTTTAATTCTAAAATAACTGACAGTGAATTAGAGGCAGAGGTGCTACAGTGAAATGTCACTGCAGCAATCCTCACAGAGGAGAAATAATAATTAAATGCCTTTCAGAGACTAGGACCCAAGTCCCAGAGCTACTTCATTTAAAAGCTGTACTTTCTGAAGCCCACTACGAAGTACTTATAGTATAAAGACTGAATGGTAGTCAAACTAAGCACTAACAGTCTAAAGTAAATGAAAATAATTGAAGGAAGGAGTAGAATGTACAGTGCAATTTATAGAAACCTAGGATGAAAATAGGTGAGGATTCAATATATACAATAAATTACATACATTGGTGACTATTTAACATCTTGTGTCTGTCATGTATTTGCTTTATTTACTGTGAAAGCTAGAAAGAAAAATGATCATAAAATATTTAAGAGTCAATGTAAATGGAAAAAAATGTTTTCCCAGGGTAATGGACTCCTCCAGCTATTAGGCAATGAAGCAAAGTAGAAACATTTATTTTCCAGGCAGAAGGCAGTGCTTCTGAGACAAATTTCTATGATAATGAACATAAAGCAGGCATAGAATATAATTAATCCAGAGGTGTCTGATTTTATACAGCAAGCACAGAATGAGCAGCAATGGCTGCTCTCCACAGCCTGGCTGTTGTGCCCAAGCCCCATTTCTCATGCCAGTGCTGCCAGGGCTCAGTGTGCACAGTGTCCATCTCCAACTGCATATTGACTCCTGGAGACTGAGGCAACTGGAAGCTGACTCTCGACCTGCTGGCTGAAAATGTGGTGTGTTTCCTTTCTGACAGCAGTGATGTTTCTAGCATGAGGGGCAGGCTCAGACAAACTGCTTTTTACTTTACAAATGTCCTTTATTTGCTTCCTGTGAATGCAAACCTTTGCGAGGGAAGAAGCTCTAACCCTCCTTCCCAATGATTTTCATAGGTGACATTACTTTTCCCCACAGTTATTTTTTTATGCAACTGCTGCCCACCTGCCCATTTGTCTCAGAATGATGCTTCCCCCAAACCTTTCAAACACCAGTTCAGACAGGTTTTTAACCCCCTCCTCACGCATCCTCTGTACTTTACTCTGGGCACAACTGGCACTTTGTTTTCCTGCTGATTTCTCTCAGTTTGATTCTCAGCATCTTTCGGTCTCAGATTTAATGTATTTTTGATGATACACAGAGTATGAAGAAGTCCCCGACTTCCCCACCTTTCTCAACTCTTCCTCTTTCTTTAATATTTGTTCAACATTTTAATATTCTTTTCATGAATTATCATATTTAAATGTCATCTCTGGCTAGGTTAGGGTTTTTTGTTTGTTTTTTTTGTTTGTTTTTTGTTTGTTTTTCACACCTGAACATGTATTTCTTCATCAATTTCAGATATATTTGCTTTTACCATGGGAGTAATCCTTTCTATTCCTTCAGAAAAACAGTCACTGATCTAAAAATATAACTAGGCAAACACATTTTTAATTTTTTTTAATAAACAGTTCACTGAGATATTGTCACTGTAAAGCATTCAATGCCGAATAAGTAAATGCAACTTGCTGATACTTTTAAAAATACACAGGATAAACTCCAGGAAGTCAGAATTAAATAAAAGTTTCTGTCACTCCGAGCACTAGCACTAGATCCTAGACAGATCAGGCTCAACTTGTCAAAACTTCCCCTTGTGATTTGAAGTACATGTATCTGATGCTGGGACTATTTGGTCACTAGGGCTATTTGTGCTGGGTCATATAACTTCAAACAAAGTATTTTACACTCTACTCTCTCCTTTCCTCTTATCTGATAGTGGTTGGGTCTGCTAGTGCTTAATGTAAAACCATTAAACACCACTTTTTTTTTTAATCTTAAATCAGTGCTTTCCTAAATTGATGCTATTATCTACTTTAAAAAATGGATATTGTGGATATGTATATAATAATAGTAGTAATAAACACTGCTAGACTTCTCAAAAGTGCCTTTGCCATTATGGTATTTTCATTACCATGCCACTATGGTAATTTTCATTACCATTGCTCTGTCTTACAGCCACAGTTAATAAATACAGAAATACCTGGGGATTCACACTACGTCTTTGTTCCTCTTGTGTTTCATAGCTATCACTCAAGTTATGTTAAAGCATTTCATGAGAATAGTAGGACTCTGGCATCAGCTTATGCAACCTTAAGAGTCAACTCTTCATTATTTTCTAGCCAGATTTGTTTATTTGATTCAATCTTATTGGCAATGTGAAGGTTTATGAGTATTCATACGACAGATGTAGGTACCCGACCTGGCTCTGCTTGCCCTAGGGTGAGAGCTGGAAGCATTGGGTAGCAGTGATGTAGACAGAGTTGGGATAGCTTCATGCAAGCCAGGCCATGACTTGAAGTGTGTAGTAGTTCCAGTGAGGTGAGTCTATGCTATTTACAGGTACTGGATGAGAAATCTGTACAGCACTGCTGGTTTACCACCTCAGGTTTCAGTGAAGTTAGTGAGACAGTGCTGTTAGGGGAATTGCATTTGGTGCAGGCATTGAAACATGCAGGGGATAAAACCAAGACCACAATATCCTCGCCTAGCTGAAGTCAATAAAAACAGTTCAGGAAAAGACGAACGTTCTGAGAAACTATGAGTCTAATATAAGGCACGCTGCAATGGAAAAGTGTGTGCTATGCTTTCCTTAAAAATCAGGAATTTACATGTAATTGTCTATTTCGGACTTTTTGTTTCAATTTGAACCTGTGTTCTGAGTACTCACCACTCTCATAATTTAAGACTCATCCCTTTTAAACACGGTAATGTGTCCTCAGCCCTAGAGAAAACCAACTTTCTTGCCTGGTTGAAATACAGAGGTGTGAGAAATCAAATATTTTCTTAGATTGTGACTAGTATTTGTGCAACAGAGAACTCACACTGAATTGAAGAGAGTGGAAAGTAAGTGGAAAGAAAAGGTCTCCATGTGCATGTTACTTTCATTTAAAGAAATGAAATCTAAGCTACACTTGAGGTCACTGGAAGTGAACCTTGGAAATTCTGAACCTCTGACTTCATTTACAGGAAGCTCAGAAAAACATGTAAACTGCTGTAGTCACCCTTACCTGTTGTTTCAAAATTTCCACTTATTTAGATAGGAAATAGAAAAGGAAAAATTCACATCAATTCAGTTCTTGCAGACATATTATTTTAATGGTGCTCACTGACAATATTTCAAAAGCTGTGCAGACTGGTAATATCTACATAAGAGAGAACAAAAATTCAAAACAGTCCTTATAGCCCCAGGCTAGAGCTTCCTTTCCTGAGAGACACTAAGAATGGCCAGCAAAGGCCCCTGAAGATAACTGAAGAAACTGTTCTGCAGTTCCTCATGTCTACAGACCTTTTGTTTTGTATTACTGTGGCCATGCTTATTGTTTCCATGGTGCCCAGGAGGCCTAAGCAAGGGTGACAATCCAATTCTGTACCTCTAAACAGCTACTTGGAAAAACAACTTTGGTTCCACAGAACTTGTTGAGAAGAGATTATAAGATAAGCAAAGTTGTTTTCAATACTGATGTGTGAGCATACTCAAATACACCCTCACAAATACACTATTATTTAATCCAAAAAGGTGTTTTCCAGGCAAATAAACATATATATTCACATCAATATAAGGAGCCATGGTCTATCTCCTGCTTCTGAAAATTCAGCTTTATGTACATGGAGGTGGAAAACAACAGCTGTGAGGGAAGGAATATGGAGTACAAATGAACACCAGACCCAGCTGTAGGTTTGCATTCTTTGACATCTGGTGCTGACTAGACATGGGAATTCTGTGACAACATGAGATTTTATGCATCTGTCAGCTAAATCTAGCAATTCTCTTTGGGACAATTGCATGGATGAGGTTGATCTCAGAGAGCTGCTTTAAGCCAGAACAAAATAAAGGAAGAAGACTGTATCTGATTTGTACCAGCAATTTGCAGAGCTGGCTGGTTGCTTAAACTGGGATTGCACATCTGGTCTGCAAGAATTTGCAAGATAGCTTCCACAGGAGACCCAACATGTTTGACTACAGCAGTGCTGTGACTGGGGGCTCCACTGAAGCCTGTTGGTGCATAATGGAAAGGATTAAGGGTGTGTGTGCATGTCTATGTGAGGAATTCAGTTAAAGGACAAAGACCAGTTTAAAAACTGGATTTTCAACACTTTTCTAAAGATTATTGAAATATCATAATAAACCCAGATACTCAAGGAAAAGAAAGGTTGTGACCATATGAAACAACCCCTGATCTGACATAATCTTGCTGTTAGCTTTGTAATCTTACCTCATTCCAACAGAGCTGATTTTTTTTTTTATATGAGAAAAAGTCTTGTGCCTTATGCCAACCCAATTTTTCTCACCATGATTTAGATGCAAACGAAGGAACAAGAGTTTGAGCACCAAAGACATTACACATCGTTAGACATTTTAAATCCTCAATCTAGGATATATTGTCGGACACTACACATTGTAAACCATCACTGCAAAATGAAATCACATCACTAATTCATGCAATTTTGTTTTAATCTGTACTGCGCTGTAACTGTCATTCTTAAGGGAGCTACTTAATTTAACTGGGTTCTTCTTTGTATGACTACAGGATAAACAGATTTCACATGAAAGCATTTAACCTCTTTCCTCATAACCCTGGATGACCAGGAGTGGGTGTGGACTGAGGCCTGATGGTGGTGCTGTGAAGTCTGTGACCTTTCTACCTCAGACATCTGAGACCACATGTGGCAGCAGCACTAATGAATGTGCCCTTTCCTGATGAACTGATACTTCACAGTCCCTGCTATGGTATATTGCATAATCTGGGACGATGTAAAATGATTGGCAGTGTGGAAGATGAAATAAGCCTCCTTCCTTCCTTCCTCATCTTCCTCTCAGATAGGCTGCTTGAATTGCTTTTGTTTTGGGACGACCCTTGTTCCAAGCGGTTTCTGCAGCAAAAGGAAAGCAAAAAGCTTTTTTCAGCTGCAGATTGTAGATCATGTATCTGGACTCTTCAGACATAAATCAACAGGAGCATTTTTATGCTGTTGCCTAGTCCCCATTACCTGCACATACTAATCAAATTTAAGCCATTTTCAGACACAGTGATTGAACAAGGTCTTGTGTTAGAATTTTTTTTTAATGACAAGTGCCATTGTGCTTTTGCCATGAATATGTGAAGAAACACTCCGAACTGCTTTGGCCCCCAGTTGTCTCTTTGCAAAGTAATCTTCGTGCTACATGTGTGGTGGCAAATATTTCTGTAATACAGCCCCTGACTCCTTTAATTACATCTTATTACCCCATGAAGGATAAAATGCAACTAAAGTTCTTAAATATACCATATTAATGACAGCTATAAATGTAGATATTACCTTAGCAGTGCTGTAATGGAGTCTGGTATGCTGAGTAGAAGTCCACAATTTTCTAAAAATACACACAGGTGGAAAGTCGCCAGGAGAAAATAGGCTTGGTTGACAACTTGTGGCTGACAAATGTTAAAACCAAATTTCCAAGAAATTCTCTGTTGGTTATAAATCAGGCATGAGAGAAACTTTTCTCCCTCGAGACAACTGACAGGTTTTTGCTCTGGACATAGGTGCAGTTTCTTAAAAGACAGAATGTATTTACAGCCTATAAGATACCTACTATTTTTAATATTGACTCTCAACAAGCAAGCAATGGAATTTTTTACTCATATTAGAAAGTGTTGTCATGTCTGTGTGTTTTGTGTGTGTGTCCATGCATGTGAATGTAACCCTTGCACATACTATGCAACCTGTGTGGGGCCATGATAGGTGGTATTCTAGTCGTGTAATTAATTAAGTCTAGCTCACCCCAACCTGCAAGTCCCAGGGTGTGCACCCATCAACCTTTCTAAAACTGGAGCACAAGATTACAACACTGACATGCCTAAGCAAGGGACTGACATTAACCTCGTGTTACATTTAAATCATTCCAGGCAGTCTGTTTTGAATTTCTAAATGTGCTGTACTGTTCTAATGAGTTAATTCATTTGGTATCCATTTCCTCCTGTCAGCTGCTTTTGGAAAATAAATTGTGCATTGTTATCTTGGCTTTGTCTGTCCTATTAATGGTTTAGGAAATGCAGCTGAAGATTATCTGGAGTTTTCTATGGCAGAGGTTGACCTATGGCAATGGGATGATCAATCACATCTTGAAGGAGTCAGAATCTGCAAAATGCTTATTCATTTTGCTTTCTGTCTGCAGTGTAGATTTTTTAAAAAATGTTTTCAACCGTTTGTGTGGTTGGGTAAAAACAAAAGTGTTGGCAAGAATTTTGTAAAAACATAAATTTCAGTGTGTATATGTCATCCCCCCAGTGAAGGTGAATATAGCAATATACTACAAATTCCACATTTGCCAGCAGTATATTAGAAGTCTTCTCTATTCCCTTCTTGTTTGATATTAGTGATTAAACTGACAATACCATGATGATTTCCATGTGCTTTCATAGTGTTGTTAATCTAGGTATGAGTGGGGAAGGATATAATTCATCCACCCCACAGTCTCTGCCAGCAGTGGACTTACAAAAGAACGTTGCCCAGGAGCCTGGGGTTACCTGAATGCTCCTCTCACTTGGCTCCATGGTGCATCCTTCACCTGTCAAGACCTGTCTCCTGCTTCCCAATGCTCTGTTAAAGACTGTATCATCTAATTCACTCTGGTGAGAAGCACTACTGTTAACTGGTCCTGGCTGAGTTTAGAAAACAAAGCTTGCTGGGGTGCCTCTGATTCCTGTTTAAGAGCTGGAAAAAATCCCACAAGAGTGGGAGCAGTAGCCTTCCCTGCTCTTTCCAATCCCTCCACCGTTTCCAAAATCTCACAGTTTTTCTTTACACATCTTCCTCAGTTTCCTAGCAAGCATTTCAAATCTGCTCTCCTAGGATTATTTCGGCCACAAATTTTTAGAGATACCTAGATACCTTTGCTCCCTGGTGTCCTGGCTGTGTTGCCTGTGTCAGCTTTTTGCACTGTGCTGTGTGCTAGCCCCACTGCGGCACACAGTACAGCATTACTTGTGCCCATACTTTCCCTTCTCTCCAACCACAATTAGATCATCTCAAAATATCTGTACTGCTCAGAGGCTCTAGATTTGATGTGAGGGTTCATAGATTAATATAGCACAACTAGTTTACCTTGGGATTTAAACAAGCTACTAATTTAACAGCCCTGAATCTTTCTGGCTGTCCCTGTGCTGAAGTCCTATGCTTCCCATAGGATCTGTGGGAATAAGAAGTGTATAAAAAGAAAAAGAAGCACAAAATTCTTAGCCCTTCAACCCTGTATTTCCCTGTGACTTTCAGACAGTTCTTACTTGCACACTGGAGAGACTCAGGCTTACTTTTTTATGAGAAACAGATTGAATCCATAGGTTTTCATTGATCTTAGTGCAAGTGAAGTTCATGTCCCTGAAGAATCCCCAAAGAGTCTAACACATGGTACCAGGAATAGTCAGGACCTTGTACTTGAGTCTGTTTTCTCCTGCACTTCTGTTCTCCTCAGCAGGTGGTGGAAAGACCTCTTTATTTTCCCTCATTACGCTTTTGATTGTTGCAAACAACTTTGACCATTCTTGCCCTACTTTAACTTAAGCCACCGAAGTGGAGCCCTGAGTCGCCCCTTAATCCTGAACTGAGAGCTGACCAGGAACAGAATCTGCTTACACATTAGTGAGGAAATCCATTCTCTGAGAAGGAATTCTCTGCAGCCACATGTGACATTGCCTGAACACAATCCTCATCAGCACTGCTGTGATGCACAAATCCAAGCTGGGCCAAAAAACTTGCACCCTATGCACATCTGAATTTCCATTTTCCCAGAGTGTTTCACAGTGAACATAAAAAACCCCTCCCTTGGAGCTGCTGGTGACTCTTGGATGGCCCCATGTGCCTTGGGTGGCCTGCATGTGCCTGGCTTTTTGCTGCTGTCTGTGGATAGCTCATATTTTCCTTGGTGTCAGAGAGCTGCAGCTGCACATCTGCAAGACACTCCAGGGAGAAATGGATCACAGTTTGATGTCTGTAAATAGCTTCTCAAATCCAAGATTTTTGAAAGAAAATACTGTCAATGTTTTTTTTTATTTCAATTCTATCATTATTTTTGCAACTTAGTTCAATTTTAACAACAACAAAAAATGTCCTGTTTTCTCTGTAGTATAAATTGGTGCAGTCTCACTGAAGTCTGTGCAATTGCAACAAATATTCCAGAAGAGAATTTGGCCCATGAAGGGAAAAGAAGCCTTGATAATGCTATACTCTCAACATGAACATTCATTTTCCTTATTGCCTCTCCCAAGAGATCATTTTCTCTGGTCAGAACTCCAATTGCAATTTTTGCTATCAAGAATATTGCTTTTAAACAGGAAAATAAAGAGTAAACTATGATAATTTTCAGTAACTATACTACTATAGCCTTAATTTTCAAGTGAAAACATTACCAAACTCAATTTCAGATAACATTTTTTTATGTGCAACCCACTGTTGATATAATAACTTCTATTTTAGGTTGCTAGCAAAGAGAAGAACAATGTGACCCATTTAAAAACTGGCTCACAGAAAAATATTAACAAGCCATTTATCACTACTATTTAATTTTGGTGATAAGCACCTTTTGATAGAAACATTTCTTTGTTACAAAATTAGCAGTAGCATAGAACATATTTGACTATAACACACGCGCTTTGCAATAGTACTGAGAAATGGACTTTCTGTTTGTTGCCAGTTGTTTGGAAAAGAAATAAAAAAAAAAAGAGGAAAATACCTTTGAATTCTTCAGTAGATGGAGCCTGAATTTTGAAATCTCTGGAGTACTGCAAAGGCTGGATACAGGCTCTTTGGGAAGGACAGGTCAGGATGGTGAGAAGGAGCAGTTGTCCTGTATTTTAGAGAGAGAAGTAGGAACGTATGGAGCTCTGCCATGAGCCAGCTGAGAGCTTATGAGTCTGGGCTGGCTGGCAGGTTGATGTGGGAGACATCGGTTTGGTTGTCTTCTACAGACTATCTGATCAGCTAGAAAGAGATCAGATCTCCTTCAGATAGCCAAAATCTCATATTTACCAGCCCAGGTACTCACAGAAATCATTGACAACCCTGATATATGTTGGAGGAGCAAGACAGCAGGACAAAAGCAACCCAGGAGATTTCTGGAATGCACTGAAGGACAATTTCCTGGTACAGGCGATTAAGGAGGTGAAGAGAGGAGATGCTTTGAAGGACCTGGCTTTTACAAACAAGAAGAACTGGTTGGTAATGTGAATGTCAGGAGCAGCCCTAGCCACCATGACCATGGGGTAATGGAGCTCAGGATCCTGAGAGCAGACAGCAAGTTAACGACTCAGGACATCAGGAAAGCAAACAATGGGCCTGTTCAGGGACCTGCTTGGAAGAATCCTATCTTAAGACACCAGAATGGAGAAGGAGTTCAGGAGAGGTGACTGATTTTCAAGCATCACCTCTTCAAGACTCAAGAGTGATCAGTCTCCATCTGCAGGAAGTAAAAGAAAAGTGGAAGGAGGCCTGCATGGATGAACAAGAAGCTCAAAGACAAAAAAGAAATGTTCAAGAGGTGAAAGTAGAGTTAGGTGATATAGGAGGAATATAGAGACATTGCCCAAGTATGCAGGGATCAGGTTAGGAAAGTCAGAGCCCGCTTGGACTTGAATCTGGCAAGGGATGTGAACAGCAAAAAGACAGGTTTCTACAGCAGCAAAAGGAACACTGGGGAAAATGTGGGCCCATTGCTGGAGGGGGAAGGGGATATGGTGACAGAGGACATGGAAAAGGCCATATACTCACTGTTCTTTTCTCATTGGTCTCTACTGGTAAGACCAGCCTTCAGGAATCTCAGATCCCTGAGACACGGGGAAATATCTAGAATAAGGAAGAATTGCCATTAATTCAGAAGGACCAGATTAGGGAACAAGTAGACAGCTGGGCTGAACATAAGTCCATGGGACCTGATAGGGTGCAACCACAAGCGCTGAAGTAGCTAGCCAACGTCACTTTGAAGCCACTCTGGAAATGCCATGGCCATCAAAGGAGATTCCTGAGGACTGGAAGAAAGCAATGTCACTCCTTTTTTCAAGAAGGAACTACAGGCCAGTCAGCTTCACCTCATTCCCTGGGGAAAGGATTGAAAAGTAGTTCTGGATACCACTGGCAAACATGAAATACAAGTGATTAGGAGTAGTTACTATAGGTCTAGGAAGAGAAAATCATTATTGACCAACCTGGGAGCCTTCTGTGGCAAAGTGACTGGTCTGGTGCATGAAGAGAGAACAGTGGATGTTGTAATCTTGAGTACAGCAAGGTGTATGACACTGGCTGCTGTAATATCCTCAATGGCAAATACACACTAGGGTACAACATAGGTAAAAGGAGTGAGCAGTGAGACTGAAAATTGCCTGAACTGCTGGGCCATTCACATTGTGATCAGCCACACGAAGTCCACCTGGATACCACTCACCAGAGGTGTACACAGGAGATGGATACTAGGGCCAAAACAGTTTAAATCCTCTTAAGTTACCTGGACAGTGGGACAGAGCGCACTCTCAGCAGGTTTCCAGATGATACAAAACCGGAAGGAGTGGCTGCTACACCAAATGTTTGCAAATGGAGGAACAGGCTGAGAGGAACCTCTTGAAGTTCAGAAAAGGGAAATGCCAAGTCAAAGGAACAATTCCAGGTACCTGTAAAAGCCGTAAGGTAAACCAGCTGACAAGCTGTCCTTGGAAGAGTGTTGCCAGTAGATCAAGGGAGGTGATCCTACCTCTCTGCTCAGTGCTGTTGAGGCCACACCTGTAGTGCTGTGTCCTGTTCTGGGGTGTCCAGGACAAAAGAGATGCAGAGCTACCAGAAAAAGTCCAGTGCAGGACCAAGAAAATTGTTAAGGAATTGGAGCATCTCTTCTATGAGGAAAGGCTGAGATAGTTGCGGTGATTCAGCCATGAGATAAGAAGGCTCAAGGGGATCACATAAGTGTGAATAAATACCTGATGGAGGTAAATAAAAAGGATAGAGCTAGGATCTTTTCAGTGGTGCCCAATGACAGGACAAGAGACAATAGGAAATTCCACTTAAGAAAAAAAATATTTAATATGTAGGTGGTTAAACACTGGCACAGGTTGCCCAGAGAAGTAGTGGAGTCTCCATCCTTGGAGACATACAAAGCCCAATGGGACATGGCCTTGAGCAATCTGCTTTAGCTGTCCTTGCTTTAAACAGAGAGTTTAGACTAGTTGGTCCCTAAAGATGCCTTCCAACCTCAGCCATTCTGTGAAATCATTGCTTATATAATAAAACAAAAAGTGTTATCTCTGTAGGAAGTCCCATGTCATAGTCATGGATGCAGTCATGTTCTTCTGCTGCTAATAAGTACTGTTAGAAAGAATTAATGTATAAACGTGCAGGGTGTAGGTGCATGTAGAATCCTGACATCCAGGGAGACAGCAGGGACCTTTTGGCACCTGATTCTGGGGTAGATGGGGGATGCTTTGCCACTCCTCACCAGCTGCATTCCTTAGATGCTGGGCTTTCCCACCCACAGGTAAGGATCATAGTGAATGTCATGACCTTGGTCAGTCCAGTATACTGGAGAGAAAGAGCAAGCTGTTGATGGGGAACAGCTGCCTGTACTGGCACTGTGGTACCCGGGGAGCCCTTCTCTCAAGGAGAACCTGCAGCTGATTTTTCCAGCCTACTTTCTAGACCTTTTGTGCTGATCCCACAAAGCACAAAGGGAATAGAGCAGGGCTGGGAGTATGTGTGAAAAAATATCTCTCCCGGCCTTTTAGACGCTGAACAGAAGGAGTATGTAACAGTATGACTTTTGTACCAGTTCCATAGAGATAAAATCACTTTTGAAAGCAGTTTTTTGGTTGTTTAGGAAAACTAATTTTCTTCTCAGTTTTGAATTAGACAGTCATTTTATTTCCTTTTCAACTTCCTATTATTGTTGTGACTATTATCAGGAATGAATTATTCTGAACATCAAGCATAAGAAGAAAGTTATATTTTTTTTTTACCATCTTTTTAATAGTAAGTTTTGGCCTGGATCACTTACTCTGTTTAGGATTAATGCATTCATGAGTCTTATTTTCAGTAGCTATGAAGAAAAGACATTTTAAAGCAAATTGAGGTAGTTGATATCTTCCCTAATGCATTTTTAATGTATGAGACATTGTAAGGACCAGAAAAGCATTCTGTGCTCTGCAATACAATTTGACACCAAAAAAAAATTAAAAAGAGAAAGTAAGATAAAAACAAGCTAACAGAATGTGTGGAAGAGGGAAAGATACAGCCATGCTATTAGTGTCCAGTTGGCTAATTTTATTGGGATTTCTGGCATATGAAAAATGAATATGATAACTGATGGGGGGATGTGGATGTTGTGATATTAATAAGAATGTAATTCCATAAGAAATTGTCTTGTGATTTATAGCTAATAATATTACTGAAATGAGGCTAATGAAGGAAATCAATCCTATATAATACATTTTTGTAAGTCTGATTCTCAAAGCACTTCTGATGGAAAAAGAATAGATTTATCTTTTCCTCCCAGTAATCCCTGCTGACATCAGAAGTCTCACTGAAATCAATTGACAATCAGACTGGGGAATAAATAAACCTCTGTGGATGCACTTCTGCTCTGCCTTGCTTCTGTAGCTCCTCTCTCATGACAATGTCCTTAGAGCCACATTTTCCGTAAGAAAACTGCTACAGTGTATCTGGAGCGCAGCTGCTGTGCCAATAGACTCCACCTGCTATGAAAGTTACCTTTGGTCTTGCTGACTTGGGTACTAACCACAAAAGATTTGCTGTACTGTACCAGTCTTTCCAGACCTTTGGGTATTTATGCAATAAGCTGATCCACACTGTACCCCTTACTGCTTGGTTTTACTGATATTTGTGCTGGAGAAAACTAAAAGAAGGCAAGCTTCATTGTACTTACACATTCTGTAGAAACACTTCAGGCTGCAGTGCATGTTTTCCCATCCCAGCCTACCTTCATCTAAGTAAGTGAAATCATCTTCAGTGAGATTTTACAGATCCCTGAAAATGTACAGTTATGCTCTTCTTTGTGTTCCTTGTCTACTTCATTACCCTTGGAAAGAACAATGTGACTTATAATATGTATCTTATAGCATTTGGAAGAACACCTGTTTCTTCAGAGAACTTTCATGGGATATATTTAAAACCACAGATGTTTTAGAAATACTGGCAGTAGTTTGTTTTGCTTCAAGTACAGACTCATAGTTCTCCTTATGAGTGAATGTCTACAATGAAATTACTGATTTTGTGAATAATTTTGTGGATAATGAAGTGTGACTGCTATTCTTGGTAGACTATGAAGAGAAGCTTCCCCACATATTTATCTCCTCAAGCCCAACACCTTCCTCTTCAGGATTCTGGAAATGGGCATACTAGCAGAGGTTTCTGTCTCTGTCACCATGCTTATTTAAGCCAATGGCAATAACCTTTCTGATGTCAGTGAGGCAGGATAAAATCTTATGTAAACAGCCAGTGCTTACATATTTCCTCATCTCAAGAACCTTGCTGATATCTGATTTAACACCTGACATATCCACCTCACCCAAATACTTAAGTAGGCACAGATATGTGACAGCAGGGAGGTATGATGTGAAGAAAAAGATGCAAATGTAAAGTTGGATTAAAGGTGTAGTGCTACGGACAAGATCATGCCACCTATTTTTGTGTGCAAGGCTTTTTCTTCTATATCTTACTTCCAAGCAACTGTTGAGGTTACTAGCATGAGGCACAGGAGATTATGGGCAAAAATTAATTTGTACTATCAGATGCTTGAAAGAACAGAAGTCTCATCTGAGCTTGGTGAGAACAGTCTGAGATCTGACAGGGATGGAGACACACCTGAGACACAGCAAACAAGAGAATGGCTACTGGTTCCAAAAGAAAAACAGTTGATTATGTTTAGCCAGAAAAGGAAAGATTTTAGTTAGAATCCCGACTGGATATTTGTGTTTGAGGTTACTTATGAAAACTACTTAGCACAGAGCAGACTAGATCCTGGCACTGTTGTGCTGTCATCACTGTAAATTCATTAATGTTTCACTGAACTGTTCTAACACCATTAGACTGCCCTGTGTCACATGTGTTGTGTCTATGAATGCTCTCTTTGTCTCCCTGCATAGCAGGGAAGGTGAAAGGCACTGGAATTGAACTGATTCTTCAAGCCAAGGATCTTTGTAATCACAAATAAAATAAGTCCCTTCAGCTTAACATTCATTGCCTCCTTTCTCATTTAGAAACAGATGTCAGCACAAGGAGAAGGCAGGTGCAGAGTGCCTCTTTCAGCTGCTTTTGAAGGAAAGCAAGAAGTGAATAAGTCATAGGGAGCTATGTTGTACGTATCTTTAGAAAAGCATTTATAGCTTCTAGATACATTTCTGCTAATGAGGGTGTGAGATGTCAGCTCTTTGGAAGTTACAGCATGCACTGTCACACTCTCATCCACTCAGATGGATGGAGTGTGTATGGGAATATACTTTAAACGTGAGGACATAAGGAATTATTTAAGTTACAACAGAAAGTACTTAAGAAAAAATGTCTAATACGAGAAAAAATAGCTACCTTAGTTGAATGTTATATAAACTACAAAATTTCTTAAAACTGGAAACCCCCAAATGGATGCTCTCCATACATTGCAGTACTGTCTGAATCTGCATATAAATACCCTGAAGAGTAGCTGTAAAGTTACAATTTACTGTAGTGTCTAACTCCTGAATCTAATGAAGGCCACAAACTGAGTGTTGCCAATCATATTATTGGTGTTAAAGCCAGCAGCAATGTGATCTGAGAGCATGTTATATTTGGGTGTGTGTTAAGAATCTGACTACTGCCATTTTCCCCCTTAGGCAATCCAACTTCCACACAAAACACTGTCATTTTTTAATGAGAGCAAGATCAGACCCAGTACGATCCATAGCTTCTATGAGATGCCAGACCGAGGTGAGTAGAAAGGAATAAACAGCACCATAGTCTCTCTCTCTCTTCTCTCTTCACATCTATCGAGTGAAGCTGGTTTGAGGTGGGTTGAAAACATCCTATTTTTTGTAAAGAGCTGGCACAATATGCCCTCATTAGCAAAGCTTGCCCACTTTTATTGGCCACTCTTGTAGTTCCTCATTTGAAACACCACGCTGCAGGGATTTTGCAGAGTGTTTGGGATTTTAACTATGAAAGGATAAACTGACCAGAAAAACTCCTGCAGCTTCCTGGGCTTGATGCACAGCACAGTCTGGCATGGATTTCACTTTCCCTGTGACACTGAAAAAGCACTAATCTTCCTGTCACAGAACAACTTGCTTTGATGCCCTATCCTGGTAAAGATGCTCTGTGATAAACAAGCTTTTAATTTTGTATTTCCATACTTTTACTTAGTAAATTGCAACTTGACAAAGCTGTGTGTTGATGACTGTGCCAAAAGCTTAACCCTGAACAGAGATGGAAAAAAGAGGGAAGGACAGAAAGTGCTCACGGGAAGTGCACAGAAGAATTGTGCTTTAGAAGCTTTGTCAGTGCTTTGATTTAGTGCCATCAGTCTTACTGCAGCAGGCCTTCTACTTAGTGCTAATGCAGACAGTTCAGGAAAACTTCGAAGAAACTATGAATGATGCTTTGCAACCTGAAAAGAATCTTTTGCCTCCCTGAATTCTAAGGAGGGATCTGCCAAAGCAAAAAGCATGCCGGGGACTCAAGAGGACCCTGCCCTTTCATATGATAGGGTCTCTCTGGAAAGAACTGTAGTGTAATCAAAGTATATAAGTAGCCAAATCTCAGCATTAGATTTTCAGGGAAAAGCCCTGCTGGCTCCTTCTATATGACACCAGTCCTCGTGTGTCAGATATAACTGCTGGGAATGGGCCATCTTCAGCGTGAAGGGAATACCCAGTGCTCAGCTGTATGCTACCATACCCAAGACAGAGTTTTTCAGGGCCAAAATGAGATTTTAAGTGCTTAACAGGAATAACAATAATAGAATTTAGGAGAATTTAAGTTTGCTATAGGAAATACTGACCCACAGCTGGGAGCTAAAAATAAGCTATTTCAGAGAAAGTGGTTAAACACAGTTAAACAGTTTGGGAAGCAGCACAGGAGTGTAAGTAGATGAGGATCTTTTCTGCTTACCTGAAAGTCGTCTTGTTCCCAGAAACATTCACAATAATCCTTCAGTATTGCCCTGTCTCCTGGTGCTATTCTGCCCCTTTCCCAGATGAAGAGAGGCTGAGTTTATCTGCTTTGCTGATGTGGATAAAACAAAGCACACTATGCTATGAACTAACTCCCTGTGGAACAAACATTAGGAAGCAGCTGAAGAGATATTTAAGACTCCCGTGTTTCAATGTAAACCAGAAAATGCCTGTTTTCAGATTCTTAAACAGAAGGGTAGAGACTGTGAAATACAAAATCTTATTGAAAGAATAAAAAGTCTGATATTAAACTCTTCTTTTTAGTGAGGAAGTCTCCTCTGACGCTTTCCTCCAGGCTCTTTTAATATAAAACTGCTGTACATGGCTGTATTGCAGGACATACAAACTATTAGGTGAACCTTAGAACGACTGGATAAATTATTGCATGGAAATCTGGAGCGTTTTGGGAAAATATTTCATGTTCAGTGTATGAAAGGATTTTTATTTCTGATGGCAGCTGTTTGGTGTTGTTCAGTGGCTTGGAAAGTTACCAGTCCATTTGCATTTCTGAATATAAGCATTTCTGTGTCTGTAAGATCTCAATTTTTTAAGGCTGGGGATGCAAAGATAAATTCCTTTAGTAGTTCTTTTTGCCAGATATCTAATCTGAGCCAGCTATTACTACATTATTTTTGATGTTATTATCACCTTGGAAGAATACTAATTCAAGAAATCAGTGTTCAGTGTTTCTATACAAAACATTTAAACTAAAACAAAATCAGTTTCTTCTTCCTAGTTAACTACATGAAACATGATTAATGAATGATAAAAGAGAAATCTGAATGGAAATGTCTCCTTTTCCAAGGTTCCAGTTAAACTGCTTTGAATTGCAAATCTGAGGATGTGAGCTAAGCGTCTTTCTAGCAGTTTACAGATTACAGTGTGATCTCATTGCCTGTCATTTCCTGTCTGTCGTCCCTTTAAGTACTTGCTCCTTCATAATTATTAACTGAAGTTGGCTACTGGACTTTGAAACTGCAAACTGCTTTCCAAATAATTTGTTTCCTGCTGTGTATACTTTGAAATCATACGGTTTATTATCTGTCACTGATTACAAGTGACACAACTAAGAGGAAAAAGGTAGAAAAATTTCAATGAAAATAGGGAGCTCTTTACTGACTATAAAATGTGACAAAGTGTCAAAACTCCATAATAGGAAAAAAATAGAGCAGCTATACTTAAAATATGGTACTGATTCAGTGATGAATAGAAAAAATGATTAGAAATAAAACTGATTGTAAGTGGAAAAAGGAGTAAACAAATATTGATGTAAAGTAGAAATTGCAGGCTATAAAAATATTGACAAACAATTCAGGAAAAATCCATAACCAGGTTTCATACAAATAAGTAACATTTTTATAATAAGACAAGAAACCCAAAGTCATTACTTGCTGAAAAAGTGCATTTGTAGATGATCATAGATTCATAGAATCAGCTGGGTTGGAAGGGACCTCAGAGATCATCAAGTCCAACCCTTGATCCACTACTGCTG